>NW_027358383.1:83342-132892 GCF_012295235.1 Primulina huaijiensis | reverse complement strand
CTCCACATGCTTCAGAATGAAAAAATTTAATAACATTACTTACTTTATTGTCGGGTATGCATCGTCCAAAAATTTGGTCAGAACAATACTTAAACAAGTAAGGATCATCCCAATAAAATTTTTTAACTTCTATCAAGAATTTATTCTTATCTTGTGAATTCCAATGAGAAGGCATTTTATTTGTCACAATAAAATTTACAATGTTAGCAAACCAGGGCATAATAGTAGCATAAAACAACTGATCATCTGGAAAATTTTCATTTATTGGTATTTTATCATGAGATGATTCAGTCATTATTATAGATAAATGATCGGCTACGACATTTTCTTTTCATTTTTTATCTTCAGTTATAATATCAAATTCTTGTAACAATAAAATCGACCGTATTAATCTTGGCTTAGCATCTTGTTTATTTGATAAATATTTTACGTCAGAATGATCTGTGTACACAATAGTTGTAGAACCAATTAAATAAGATCGAAACTTATCTAATGCAAATACTACTGAAAGTAATTCTTTTTGAGTAGTTGAATAATTTATTTGGGCACTATTTAAGGTTCTACTAGAATAATAGATTGCATACGGTTTTCCTTCATTTCTCTGTCCTAACACAGCTCCTATAGCATAATCACATGCATCACACATTAATTCAAATGGTAAAGACCAATCTTAAGGTTGTAAAATAGGTGATGTAATTAAAAGATTATTTATTTTTTAAAAGCATTTTCACATTTCTGAGTCCATTCAAATTGTGTATCTTTTGTTAAAAGATTCGAAATTGGTTTAGATATTATGCTGAAATTTTTTATAAACCTTCTATAAAAACTGCATGACCCAAGCATGATCGAATTTCTTTGACCGTTTTTGGTGATGTTAAATTAGCAATAACATCAACTTTGACTTTATCAACTTCAATTTTTTTTTTCAGATATCACATAACCTAACACAATCCCAGATTTAACCATATAATGACATTTTTCCCAATTTAAAACAAGATTTTTTTCTTCACATCTTTTTAATACTTTTTCTAGGTTTTTAAGACAATTTTCAAATGAGTTTCCAAAAACAGTTATATCATCCATAAAAAATTCTACAAATTCTTCAATCATATCACTGAAAATACTTATCATGCATCTTTGAAAAGTAGCCGGAGCATTACATAAACCAAATGGCATTCTTTTAAATGCAAAAGTTCCGAAAGGACAAGTGAAAGTAGTTATTTCTTGATCTTCTAATGATATAGGTATTTGATAATACCACGAATACCCATCAAAAAAACAGTAATAAGAATTTCTTGCTCGTTTTTCTAGAATTTGATCTAAAAATGGTAGTGGGAAATGATCTTTTCTAGTTGCATCATTTAATTTTCTATAATCAATACACATACGCCAATTAGATGGAATCATAGCTTGTAATAACTCTCTTTTTTCATTTTTTATAACAATGATGCCTGACTTTTTAGGTACTACTTGTGTTGGACTTACCCATTTACTATCTGAGAATGGATAGATAATTCCAGCGTCTAATAGTTTTAATACTTCATTCTTAACAACTTCCTTCATATGTGGATTTAACCTTCTTTGTGGTTGTTGATATGTTTTAGCATTTTCTTCCAAATGAAATTTATGTGTGCAAATTAAAGGATTTATACCTTTTATATCATTCAAAGTCCATTCAATTGAATTTTTATATTTTTAAGTAATTTAATTAAATCTTCTTCTTGATTTGGTAGAAGAGTGGAAGAAATTACAACAGGAAATGTTCTATTTTCACCAAGAAATACATAATTCAATTCGAATGGTAAAACTTTTAATTCAAGTTTTGTATTATCATCTTCTTTAAAATTATTTTCTGGCTCAAAATTTTCTATTGAAAAAACTTCAGATTATTGATTTAAGTTTTCTTCTTGTATATTTTTTTCAACAATTGTTTCAATTTCATTATCATATTCATTTTCATTAATACTTGGTTGTTTACATAAATTGAACACATTAAGTTCTAGAGTCATATTTCCAAAAGAAAATTTCATTATTCCATTTCGACAATTAATTAAAGCATTTGAAGTTTCTAGAAATGGTCGTCCCAATATTACTGGAATTTCATTATGTACTTGTATTGGTTGTGTATCCAAAACAATAAAATCTACAGGATATATGAATTTATCAACTTGAACAAACAAATCTTCTAAAATACCTCTAGGTATTTTGATTGACCTATCCGCTAGTAAGAGAGTAACAGAAGTGGGTTTTAATTCTCCTAAATTAAGTTTTTCATAAACTGAATAAGGAAGTAAATTCACACTTGCTCCCAAATCTAACAAAGCTTTTTTAATTTTATTTTCTCCAATAATACATGAAATTGTTGGACAACCAGGATCTTTATATTTTAAACTAGAATTATTTTGAAGAATAGAACTCACTTCTTCAGCCAAGAATACTTTCTTCTTCACATGCAATTTTCTCTTCACAGAACATAAGTCTTTTAAAAATTTTGCATATGAAGGTACTTGTTTAATAGCATCTAATAATGGAATAATTATCTTTACTTGTTTAAAAACTTCATAGATATCAGAATAATTTTTTTGTTTTTATGATTTGTTAATGCACGAGGAAATGGTGAAAGTTTATTTGATTCATTTACTATTTCAGATGATTTATCATTTAACATATTATTTTTAGAATTTAAGGTATCATCATTCTCAAAAGTATCAGGATTATCATCCTTACTCTTTGATTTTAAATGATCCTTGTTTTCATTACTATATGGATGATTAACTGTTTTACCACTTCTAAGGGTAATAAAAGATTTTATTTGATCAATTTTTTCATTTTTTAATTCTTGATTTTGATTTTTAGGATTAGGTTGAGGTTGAGATGGAAATTTTCCTTTTTCATGAATATTAAGTGCAGATGCAAATTTTGCAAGAGTTTCTTTCAAATCAGTCATAGATTGACTGTTTTGAATATTGATAGATTCTTGCTTTTGGATAAATGCATGAATTACATCTTCAAAGTTTTTTCTTGGAGGTGTAACATAAGGAATATAACCTTGATGATTTTGGTTATTTTGAAAATATTGTTGTGAGGGTTGTGCATTATTATCATTCCTCCAACTAAAATTAGGATGATTTTTCCATCCAGGATTATATGATGTTGAAAAAGGATCTAGTATTGGTTTTTTATAATTGTTAACATAATTTGCTTGTTCATGGAGACATTCTTTAAATGAAGGTAATGTTGGACAATCTTTTGTAGCATGATCATGTGTATCACATATATGACAAACAATTTCTTGAATACTTTTTAATTGACCACTCTTTTTCATTTCTAATGACTCAATTTTTCTTGCTAAAGATGCAAGTTTAGCTTGAATATCTATATCATCTTTAAGATTATAGATACCACCCCCATTTGTTGAATTATTGATTTTAGTTGTTGGTGGTTCTATTGTGCCTATATTATCCCAATTTTGAGCATTTTCTGCTAATGAATCCAAATACTCCATAGCTTCATTTGGGTTTTTATCTTCAAAAGTTCCATTACACATGAATTCTATCATTTGCCTATCTTTAGGTATTAGACCTTCATAAAAGTGAGAAACTATTCTCCATGTTTCAAAACCATGATGTGGGCATGTATTAAGTAATTCTTTATATCTATCCCAACATTGATAAAATGTTTCTCCTTGTTTTTGAGAAAAAGTAGTAATTTGTCTTTTAAAAGAGTTTGTTCTATGGGAAGGAAAAAACTTTTTGAGAAATTGTTGTTGCATTTCTTCCCATGATCTTATTGAACTTGATCTCAAATTTTGTAGCCATGTTTTAGCTTTATCTTTTAA
Source organism: Primulina huaijiensis (assembly GCF_012295235.1). Lineage (NCBI taxonomy): Eukaryota > Viridiplantae > Streptophyta > Magnoliopsida > Lamiales > Gesneriaceae > Primulina > Primulina huaijiensis. The sequence continues at coordinate 129,054 of NW_027358383.1, read as the reverse complement.
AGAAAAAGGGAAAAGCTTTAATCGAACTATATCCATGCTACAATTTTGATCATTATAAGTGTTACAAACTTCCTCAAATTCTCTTAGATGTAAATATGGATTTTCAGAATCTAAGCCATGAAAATTTGGTAAAAGTTGAATAATTTGAGGTTTAAAGTTGAAATTAGATGCATCAGAAGGAAAAACTAAACAAGATGGGGCACTAGTTGTAATAGGGTTCATATGGTGCCTAATTGTTCTTAATTGATCATGTTCTTTATTATTATTATTATTATTATTATTATTATTATTATTATTATTATTATTATTGTAGTTGTTATTATTGTTATTATTATCTTGATTATTTGAATTATCATCAATGTTTAAATTATTTTCAGATACTCGAATAAGTCTAGCACTTTTTTTTCGACTCCAAATACTCATAAAAAAAAAACAACACAATACTTATAAATAAAACATAATTAACAAATATAAACTTAATTTATACCTCCCCGACAACGGCGCCAAAAATTTGCTACTACTTAAATTATAATTCACCCAAGTGTAGGTTGTCTGCAAGTAATATATTTCGTAAGTACGAGATCGATCCACAGAGAAGTTATTTTAAGTTTAAATTTAATAATTTATAGATTACCAAATGCAAGAACGAAGTTTACAAATTATAAATTTTGTCAAGGCTCGAGGATTTATTTTGGTTTATGCAATATTGTTTAATTAAAAGTAAAACAAAAGAAACCACCATAAATAATGGTTCCAAGAAAATTAATTATTTAAACACACACCTAATATAATATAGTTCCTACTATAGAAAATACCAATTCACCTATATTTTATATATGGTACCTATGATTATATATATAACTATATAAATATATAAATACATAAAATAAATGTTAAATTAAATCATTATATTTCATTTAGAACAACCGGCAGAGCCACGCTATTGCCTAAATGAAATATATGATTTAATAAGTTAGATGCGGAAAGTAAAAGTTATTTGCGATAAAGTAAATGTTAGATGCGAAAAGTAAATGATAGATGCGGAAAGTAAAAGTTAGTTGCGATAAAGTAAATGTTAGATGCGGAAAGTAAAAGTTAGTTGCGATAAAGTAAATGTTAGATGCGGAAAGTAAAAGTTAGTGACGATAAAGTAAATGTTAGATTTGTTAGATATTAGTATTAAATCATAATATTTCATTTAGAACAACCGGTAGAGCCACTTCAATGAAATATTTATTGTATCAAAATTAAACAACAAATCAAGATAACCACTTCAATGGTATCAAGCATTTGATGTAAATTGATAACAACAAATAATTCATTTTTATACCTACAATGAAAAAGAAATTAGCAAAATGGAAAAAAATAAAGAAAAAATATACAAAATATAAACAATCTTACTTCACCAAGAATTTATCCTCTTCACCTTGACATAATAGATTTAGCTTTCAATGAACTTACTTTTGATCAACACTAAAAACATTACTCATAATTTGGAAAATGAAAAATATATTGGAACTTAGAACTTTTATACACACTCACACTATATTTTACAATGAGATAGAATGATTCTCAAGTTAGCACAAGGCCTCTATTTATAGGCCAAATGAGAGAAAGGGTCAAAAATTTTATTAATGCCATATAGTTGTAATCGTAGTCTTTGTCTCCTCCAACTTCAATTCCATGTCCCTTCTTTCAATGCTTTGTTCCATGACTTTAATCACCGAATTTGACTCAGCTCAAAACAGCAAACATGTGGGGAATTGTCTGTAGATGAATTTGGACACTTGGTTCACCTCATTTGGTTAAATATTGAAAGAGTTATGATTTTTTTACTATATGCTGGTCATGGTGAAAGTAAATTTGTCCTCCTTTTGATATTTTCACAATTTGATCATCTTAACCAACTTTTTAGGCAATCATGTCTTCTGCAAAGTTGTAGATAATTTCTCAAGAATTCCAAAAATGTTTGAATCACCTCCATTTGAATTTTCTAGCTTGAGTTATCATTATTTTACCAACACGTAGAAAACCTGAAAATAAAACATATTTAGTAAGACATTTAAATATAAACACACAATACTAAAATAACATAATTTTATAATTTTAATGAAACTTAAATTTTAAAATATAGGTTTAAACATATAATAAATTATTAATTTTAAATTTCATCAATTATAAACTAAATTAACAAAGTATACAAACTCCTTTGTCTACTTTCTAATTAATTTATTTATAACTGAATTTCTTGTTAATCACCATTTACTATAAATAATTAAAGTTCAACTTCAATTATTTATTTTATGAGATAATATGTACAACTTTTGTGGATTTAAACTTAAGGGCCCAAAAAATCATTTTTCACCAAAAACATTTTGGTCCATTTAAATTCACAAATTGTATTAGCCATCTAATGGCCCAACAACTTCAAGGCCCATGACACTTTGATGTTCCAAAACACTTTTGGAAACGCTAGTCGTCATCGCCATAGCCGGATTCCGGCCAACAAAAATTTTTTTTTTCAAGCCCTTGCTGCCCGAAATGGGCAGACCCACGGGCTTCCCAAGCTTCCCGAAATGGGCAACAAAAAGCTGCCTAAAGTACCCCTTTCATGGCCTTGTTTTTTGTTGCAAAAAATCATCTCATGCGGTTAGAAATCAATCTCAATATAATATCATGTATATGCTACACAAAATAGTATCTATACCTCTTGATACCACTTGAAAAGGGATCGATTAAGTTGCCCCAAATGCGCAACGGAAGTTTCAAAAATTGTTTTAGAACAAGAAACAACACCCTAAACACTATAGTGTGTAGCAAAAACAATAAAACACAAAATGTCATACATAGTGTAAGGCCTGAGAGTATATCATTGTAATCAGACATTAATTAATTGACAGAATTGCAAATAGTGAAGCTTTCAGGGGCTAAAGTGCAATTAGTGGATTTGAGTGGAAAAGAAAATGTGGAGTCCAGCAGCTTCATATCCGCTCATGTGCGTGAGCAGCAAATGCCGTGACAGAGAGTCTCGAGCATATGCGCGAGACAAGGTGCGCATATGCGCGAGCAGATGGATTGGCCAAATGCCGAGACAGTAGGTCTCGCGCATATGCGCGAGTATTGGACGTGCATATGCGCGAGCAGTGATGCATGAAAAAAAAATGACACATGTCTTGCCATGCATCTTAACATGTTTACACGACTTCATTCCATTCAGATTTTTTTTTTGCAGTCAAGAACCGAGACCCTCCATGGTAGACTCCTCAAGTTTCTTTTTATCTTAGAATATTGATTTTGCAAAATCTGGCCATCCGATTTTAGATCCGAACTTAGTTTCATGCTCCTCTCGCCAATAGCTTCGAAAGGATGTAAGTTTTATTACTTTCCTGCATGATTCAAAAATTTGGTGTTGGAGAAATCATGACTTGATTGATATTATGTGTTCTTGAGATTATGATCAACATATAATCAAAATCGGATCGAATAACGAACCATGTATGCTATTTTTATCATTTTCCAGCCTATATTGAATGTAGTTGTGAAGATTTTGGAGTGTGGTTGATGTTTATTGATGGTTATGGCTTATTGATAATTGCCTAGTGATCTTTGAGTTATCGAGTATCTCGAGATTGCGCCGTTGTGCCGTTGAGATTTAACTAGATTGAGTATTGATCATACCATGTCTTGCTGATGCGAACACGGATGGTCAAGCTCCAAGGAAAGCATGTGATCCTTTAGAGTTGCCAAAGGGACCAACTACGAGGGGACGACTGAAGAGGTTCAAGGAAGCAATGCATGGGCTTATGAGCAAAAGAGAAGGACTTACAAGCGAGGTGTAGAGTGCGGAAGGCTTCGTGATGTATGGGAGTACGTGTGGGGGCCAAAGGAACATTATTCAAACATCTTTTGAACGACCGAGGCTACACTGACCCGAGCACGGACCTGTACACGGGGTCCGTGTCCCTTACACTCGAGCATGAGAAATCCAGAGCCTACACGGACCCGAGCACAGACCTGTACACGGGGTCTGTGTCCACTACATTCGAGATGGAGAATTACAGAGCCTACACGGACCCCACTCCGAACCTGTACACAGGGTCCGTGTCCTTTACGATTTGGCGAGATTTTTTTTTTTAGAGTTTTAATTTGTTTGGTAACTAGATTTGATATCTTTGGGGGATATTTAAACATATTTGGACAAAATTTAACACAACTCAGATCATTATTATTGAGTTTATCTAACTTTTGAGATTTTTCTCTCAAACTTTTTCAAAGCTTCGTTTTGTTTCATCAAAAATCAAACTTATCAAGGATTTATTCTTGTGGCGTTTGTCGATTGATTTCATACGGATTTTCAAGGACAAGTTCTTTGAAAGTTCGTCTGTTTCTCAATTGTTTAATCGTGAATATTTGTTGCTAAGTTTTATAACTTAGAGGTGAATATCACAAAACTCATACTTGATTCAAAAGATCGGGACAACATCAATTCCTTGTCGTTATTGAATTGAGGGCGTGGTTCTAAATTAATCGTGTTTGATATTCTTACGTACGTGGATTCATATCATTTGGTATCAGAGCTTAGGTTCATTGAATTCAAGTAAGTATCTTGTTCTTCAATTTTCAGATCTGCTTATTTCTTCGTTCGTTTACAGATCTGTTTTTGGTTTATCGTTCTTCGTGTTTTTCGTGAATCTGTGATTCTTGAAAATTCTGAATTTTTTTTCTTTTTCTTGGTGATTTTCGAGTAGAACTCATCCAAAAAAAATAAAAATAAAAAAGTACCAAAAATTCACCATTATTTTTTTTTTAATAATTTGTTCTATATCTTTTAGAGAGTCATATTCAATTGCCTCTCACAGTCAAAAAATAATAATAATAAAAAATAAAATTATATCTTCAAATTTCTAGTCTACGCAGTCCAAGTGAGTCGATCACAATTGTTCACGAGTTTGAACTTGATTGTTTGATATACGCAAATACAAAGCTTGAGCACCTTGAGGGAACTCTCGAATTTGAGTGAAAATACTTGAGTGCGAGTGAATTTTCTTTGGAGTTAACGGTGATCATTTGTTGTGAGCAAAAAAAATTAGAGAGGAGTGACGAGCGACTTTTCTTTGGAGTGACCGTGAGAATTTGGGTGACAAATATTTTGTTTTCTACTAACGTTTTCTTGCAGGTACAAATCTGAAAGTAAATGGAGAAGGAGGTAGGAGATAGTTCGAACCCGAGGTTGTCAAAGGTTCAAATGGAGGCGTTGTTTGGGCATTTCAGTAGGATGATGAGGGTAGAGTTGGAGCCATTGCATGAGAGGATGAGTAGGCTTGAAGTTAGTACTAGTGGAGATAAATCTAAGCCTAAAAATATGGGTAGAGGAGAAGAAGAGGAAGATTATGATTCGGGAGGAGATGAGGAAAGCCAAAATGAAAATTGGGGTAGGAATGGAAGAGGCAGAGGATTTGGTAGAGGAAGAAGAGAAGCGGTACGGGGTAAACATGATGGGAATAGGGAAGATGGTAACATGCGTAGTATTAAGATGAAAATTCCATCGTTCCATGGAAAATATGACCCGGAGGCATGCTTAGAGTGGGAAAAGATTGTAGAGTTTGTGTTTGAATGTCACCACTACTCCAAACCAAAGAAGGTTAGGTTGGCGTTGGTTGAATTTCTAGACTATGCTCTCATTTGGTGGGATCAACTTGTGACCACTAGGAGGAGGTATAATGAGAGACCCATTGAAACTTGGGATGAGATGAAGAGGGTCATGAGGAAGAGGTTTGTGCCCAATCACTACTATAAAGAGCTGTTTAAGAGGCTACAAACTTTGAGACAAGGGGTAAAGTGTGGAGAGGACTACTATAAGGAGATGGAAGTAGTCATGATTAGAGCCACTATAGAGGAGGATAGTGAGGCGACCATGGCACGTTTTCTTTGTGGTTTGAACACGGAAATTCAAGATCAAGTGGAGCTTCGACACTACTTAGATCTAGACGAGATGGTGCAAATAGCCATAAAAGTGTAGCAACAACTCAAGAGGCGAGGAGTTGGCCGCACCAATCAAACTGGGGGTTCATCATCTTCGTGACGATCAAATGTGGTGAAGCATGAGGAGAATAAGGTGATGACCAAGCCCAAGATTGAGACCAAACAAGAAGCGCCTAAACAAGCAGTGCAAGGTAAATCTGAAACTCCTCTTAATTGATCTAGAGATGTTAAATGTTTTAGGTGTCAAGGGTTAGGTCATATTTCTAGTGAATGTCCTAACAAAAGGGTAATGATTGTAAATGACTATGGTGAGTATGAATCTCATAGTGAGGGTGATGAGGATGAGATGCCTGCGTTAGAGGATCCTGATGAGGGATATGAGGCGGTAGTAGGTGAAGCACTAGTGACTAGGCGAATCAGGAGTGCCCAAGTCAAGGAGGAGGAGACCAACCAAAGAGAGAACTTGTTCCATACTAGGTTTTTTTTGTAGATCAAAAAGTTTGCAATCTAATCATAGATGGGGGAGTTGTACTAATGTGGCTAGTGTTGAAATGGTTGAAAAATTGGGTTTACATACATTAAAGCATCCTCAACCATATAGGCTTCAATGGTTGAATGATTGTGCGGAAGTGAAGGTTACAAAACAAGTGCTAGTGCCTTTTTCTATTGGGAAGTATGTGGATGAAGTCTTGTGTGATGTGGTACCCATGCATGCTTGTCATATCTTGTTGGGTAGGCCGTGAAAATATGATAGGCGGGTGACTCATGATGGGTTCAAGAATAGGTACTCATTTGTATTGAATAAGAAAACCATTGTATTACTTCCTTTGTCCCCAAAGCAAGTGTTGTAGGACCACTTGAAAAAAAGAAGATAGATGAGGCCGAAAAAAAGAGTGAACTAAAAGGTGATGTAATGCCCGAGATTTTGATTCCATTAATCTGAGATTATTGATTTTTTTGAATTAATATGATTATAGATGGACTATTCCGAGACCAGATTGGGTGAAGCATGTGCTTGATGTATATTTCGTACAGAACTGTTGGCGCCGAGCGGTGTGTTCAATAGGATTATGTTCGGGCAGAAGATGTGGCGCCCGGGCGGTAGTTGTGACCGCCCGAGCGCCAGTGCATAACAAGTGCGTGCAGAACATTACGTGCTCGGGCGGTAATTCTTGACCGCCCGAGCGCCGCCTGAAATATGTGAAAAAAGGACACGTAGCTTAGACATGCAACTTGATATATATAAAGTTGCAATTCATTCATTTCTTCCCAGCAAAAGAAACTTGATATCTTGTAGATTGGTGATTTACGAAAGATCCGTCCGTCTGATTTTAAATCCGACATCAGTACTGTGTTCCTCTCAACGCAGGCTTCAACTGGACGTAAGTTTTACTACGTTTTGAGATGATTTGAAATTATGGTATTGCCAGAATCTGATATGATTCCTATATAATGTTTTTGATATGTTAGACATCATATAATCGAAACCGGATTGAAAATCGGATACCGTATAGAATTGTTATGCATTTCAGAGTTGATTTGACTGAGATTGATAGCAGATTTGTATTGTTATTGATATGAGTTGCGAGAACGGATATCTGTTGATTTGTATTGCTAGGTATATTGATATTGTACCCTCGATATTGTCATTGCCAGATTGAGTATTGACAGGCTTTGAGTTCGAGACTTTGACAGAATCAGATTGACAGAAAGAAAGGTATAATTCATGTTGATTCGGGAAGACACAACTCGAGTTAGATTTGATTCGAGTTTCCCAAAATCACATACTAGATTTCTATAACTTGCTATGCTTGTGCTTTATCTTGATTTAGTTACACGCATTGAGATAGGAGAGTCATTGGCAGATTTTCCAAACTTTCTAGATGTTCGGTGGTATCAATGCATAGGAGAAGATCGACTCCGATTGTAGAGACTCGATACAGACAGGACCGAAGTCTAGGAATAAGACGTACCGCCACCACAATTGGGAGAGTAGGTGGGAGACTTGTTACGTCTTATTCACACCGGGATCCCTAGAATTAGATATGAGTCGAGTCAAAGAATAAGAGTCGAAGAATTTTATCTGTATTCACTAATGAGTCATAATTACTGATTCATGTGTTATGATTTTGTATTTAATTGCATGACATGCATGTATACATGTTTTATACTGGGATTTGTTCTCACCGGAATATCCAGCTGTTGTGTCTGTATGTGTGCATATCAACAAGTGGGACAGGATCAGGGTCGAGACAAAGATGAGAGATCGAGATAGCGTGGAGATTTCGGGCTGGGAAGAAGAACTAGTGGTTTATTACTAGACATGTATTTAAATTTTAAACACTAGTAGGATACTTGTAGTTGAACAAGTAAATGATACTTTGAGTTAAAAAATATGATAGCATTATGTATGATTTATATACACTTGTTTATAACGTTAAAAGCAAAATTTTGACCCACATTTTCTAGCAAAGATCCACTTAATCCCAAAGATAATTGAGTTAGAGCCCGGGTCCCCACAAGTAAGATGGACTTTGAGAACAAAAATGAAATGGCTGAAAAAAGAGTGATAAAAAGAGTGAGATAGGCATACAAAGAAAAATGAGAGGAAAGAAAATGAGGGGAAAGAAAATGAGAGGAAAGAGGCCAAGAAAAAAACATATATGGCCCAAAAGAGTAAGTTGAAGCAATTGATGCACAAACATGAACCACTTGTGTTGATTCTTTATAAGGAGATCCTCCTTAACACAAGTGATATAGCCGGGTCCCTTCCGAGCATTGTTGTTTCACTTTTGCAGGAATTTGACGATATATTTCGGGAGGAGCTACCATAAAGATTACCACCATTGAGGGGGATTGAACACCAAATTGATTTGGTACCCTGGAGTGCATTGCCAAATCAGCCAGCTTATAGGAGCAATCTGGAGGAGACTAAGGAGCTTCAACGACAGGTAAGTGAGTTGTTAGATTGAGGTTTTGTGCGTGATTCCGTGTCACCTTGTGTTGTGCCTGTTTTACTAGTTTCTAAGAAAGATGGGTCATGGCGTATGTGTTTTGATTGTAGGGCAATCAATAACATAACCATTAAGTATAGGCATCCCATACCTAGACTAGATGATATGTTAGATGAGTTGCATGGTGCTTGTGTCTTTAGCAAAATTGATTTGAAGAGTGGTTATCACCAAATTAGGATGATGGAAGGTGATGAGTGGAAAACTGCTTTTAAAATCAAATACGGGTTATATGAGTGGATGGTCATGCCTTTTAGCTTAAATAACTCTCCTAGCACCTTTATGAGGTTCATGAACCCTGTCTTGCGTGCATACATAGGAAAATTTGTTGTGGTTTACTTGGATGATATTCTAGTGTATAGCAAAAACTCGGATGAGCATGTTAATCACTTGAGACTTATGCTAATCACATTAAGGGCTGAAAATTTTTATGCTAACTTAAAGAAATGTGATTTTTGTACAAGCAAACTTGTCTTTCTTGGTTTTGTGGTAAGCACACAGGGTACACAAGTGGATGAAGACAAGGTAAGTGCCATTTGAGATTGGCCAACGCCTACTACTGTTGGTCAAGTTCGAAGTTTTCATGGTCTTGCAAGCTTCTATAGGAGGTTTGTAAAGGATTTTAGCACACTTGCAGCACCGATGACGGCGGTAATCAAGAAGAACGTTCCATTCCATTGGGGCGAGTAGCAAGAGAAGTCTTTTAATCTCATTAAGCAAAAATTAATTAATGCTCCTTTACTAGTTTTACCTGATTTTGCTAATAATTTTGAGATTGAATGTGATGCTTCAGGTGTAGGTATTGGTGGAGTGTTGTTGCAAGGATGGCGGCTGGTAGTGTACTTTAGTGAGAAGCTCAATGGAGCAACGCTGAACTATCCAACGTATGACAAGGAGTTGTACGCACTTGTGAGGACACTAGAGACGTGGCAGCACTACTTGAGGCCTAGGGAGTTTGTGATCCATACGGATCATGAGTCCTTAAAGCATCTCAAGGGGCAGCATAAGTTGAACAAGCGGCATTCCAAGTGGGTGGCATTCATAGAGACATTCCCCTACATCATCAAGTGCAAACAAGGTAAGGAAAATGTAGTGGCCGACGCACTATCACGGAGGTACGTACTAATCTCTACCTTGGAGTCAAAAATTTTGGGGTTTGACATGTGAAAGAATTATATGTACTAGATGATGATTTTAAAGGTGTGTTTGAAATATGTATGCATGGTCCACATGACAAATTTTATTTGCATCATGGTTTCTTATTTAAAGAAGATAGGTTGTGCATCCCTAGATCATCCATTCGTGAATTACTTGTTAGGGAGGCGCATGGGGGTGGTTTAATGGGGCATTTTGGTGTGGCTAAGACTTTAAGTGCATTGCATGAACATTTCTATTGGTCACATATGAAACGTGATGTTGAGCGTGTTTGTGAAAAGTGCATAACTTGTAGGCAAGCTAAGTCTAGGACACAACCACGTGGATTGTATACGTAACTTCATGTTCCTAGTGAGTCTTGGATTGACATTTCTATGGATTTTGTTTTGGGGTTGCCTAGGACTAAAAAGGGGAGGGATTCAATATTTGTTGTTGTTGATAGATTTTCGAAGATGGCACATTTTATAGCTTGTCATAAAACTGATGATGCTTCTAACATTGCGGATCGGTTCTTTAGAGAAGTCGTTAGGTTGCATGGCATGCCTAGGACTATAGTGTCTGATCGTGACTTTAAATTTTTGAGTTACTTTTGGAAAACTTTGTGGGCTAAACTTGGCACAAAATTGTTGTTTTCTACTATTTGTCATCCTCAAACGAATGACCAAACTGATGTTGTCAATAGAACTTTGGGAACACTTTTGTGTGCTATACTTAAGAAGAACTTAAAGAATTGGGAAGGTTGTTTGCCTTTTGTTGAGTTTGCTTATAATCGCAGTGTGCATTCTACTACAAATTAGTCGCCATTTGAGATTGTTTATGGTTTTAATCCTTTGACTCCTTTGAATTTGATGTCTTTACCTGTGAGTGAAAGGTTAAAGATGGATGGCAAAAACAAGGCTGAATTTGTTAGGAGTTTTCATGAAAAGGCCAAAGCCAACATTGAGAAGAAGAATGAGCAATATGCCAAACAAGCCAACAAGGGGAAGAAAAATGTGGTGTTTGAGAAGGGTGATTGGGTGTGGTTACACTTGAGGAAGGAAAGGTTTTCTGAGAAGCGACATTCAAAGTTACTACCGAGGGGTGATGGACCATTTCAAGTCCTCGAAAGGATCAATGACAATGCCTACAAACTTGATCTACCAGGTGAGTATAACGTCAGTTATACTTTCAATGTTAGTGATCTTTCTTTGTTTGATGTAGGTGGTTAACAAGATTTGAGGACAAATCCTTTTCAAGAAGGGGACGATGATGCGAAGACGGATGGTCAAGCCCCAAGGAAAGCATGAGATCCTTTAGAGTTGTCGGAGGTACCAATTACGAGGGGACGACTGAAGAGGTTCAAGGAAGCATTGCATGGGCTTATGAGCAAAGGAGAAGGACTTACATTGAAACAGGCCCAGGAAGCACGTGATGATGTGGTTGCAGGTAACTGTTCTCTTTGTGGTTATTCTGCTTATGTGTTGATAGATACTGTGCATCCCATACTTTTATCTCTGAGCGATTTGAATTGATGCATGCTTTGTAATGCCCGACATTATATTAGTGTAATCTGAAATGATTAATTGATACATTGACGAGATTATGAAAGGAATAGACCGAGGAAAGACGCAGGAGAATAATGAAGCGTAGACTACATGTGGAGGACAAAACTTTGCATGCACATGCGCGGCGAAAGGCGCGCATATGCGCGAGAAGTGTAATGTCGACGCAGAAGACCTCGCGCATATGCGCGAGACAGGGCGCGCATATGCGCGAGGTGGTGAAATTCAGAAATGTTGAGACAGAGTTTCTCGCGCACATGCGCGGAGTGAGGGCGCACATATGCGCGAGGCGTGCAGCATGACAAATGAGCCACATGTATAGCCATGCATATCACCATGTAAACCTTCCACCCACTTTCATTCTTTAAGAATAGGAGCCAAGCAACTGAGACTCCATAGAAAAGAAATCCTCCAAGTTCCATCATAGCTTAAAATTTTGGTTTGGCAAGATTTAACCATCTGAAATGCAATCCAAGCTCACTTCCGTGCTCTTCTCGTCAAAAACTTCTAAAAGACGTAAGTTTTATTACGTTATAGCATGGTTTGAAAATTATGTAGTAGAGGAATCAGTATTTGATTGGTATTATGTGTTCTGGAGATATTGATAATCGTAGAATCGAAAACAGATCGAAGAACGGATATCGTATGAAATTGTTATTATTTTTCATATTATGTTGATTGGGATTGTTCAGATTTTGAGATACGGATTGTATTGGCTATTGGTTATGACTTGTAATTGGTATCTCTTGTTGTCTGAATTGACGGGGATATCGATATGGTGCCGTTATGCCGTTGACATGTACTTCGATAGAGTATTGATCATAGCAGGTCTTGGGTTGAGTTGTATTTGATATTGTACTTCTCAAATATGTCATTCCAGATTGAGTATTGACAGCTTCGAATTCAAGACTTCGACTTCGTCAGATCGACAAAAAGAAGGTATAAATTAATGTGAAACCGGGAGAAACGACTCGAGTGAGATTTAACTTAAGTTTCCCAAAATCACATACTATATTGCTATTACTTTGATGTATTTGCAATTATCTATGGAGTTATAGAAAGCATGGACTAAGAGATAGATATCATGACGGAGTCTTTGGCAGAGGTGCCAAGTCACTATATCGTGACAGAGTCTTTGGCAGAGGTGCCAAGTCACTGGACGTTTGGTTTATATCTATGTGCTTAGGATAAGATCGACTCCTATTGTAGAGACTCGATATAGTGGACCAAAGTCCGGTAATAGGAACATACCGTCACCCCGAATGGGAGAGTAGGTGGGAGACTTGTTACGTTCTTATTCAAATCAGGATCCCTACACTAGATAAGAGTCAAGTCAAAGAGTAAGAGTTAAAGAGTTTGAATTACAGATTGGTATGGATTTATGTTTTCGTAGATTACGATGCTTTGTAAATGTTATATGCTTTGTATATGATTATTAAGATGCATGTATACATTGTTTATACTGGGAAATATGTTTCTCACCGGATTTACCGGCTGTTGTTGTGTTTGTATGTGTGCATGACAACAGGTGGGACATGATCAGTGTCGAGAAGAGCTTGAACGAGTGAACGTAGAGTGGTGATCCGGGCTTGATTGGAAGACAAAAACTGGTTGTTTATCACTAGACATGTGGTTGTGAATAATAAACACTAGTTGTATGACTTTAGTTGGAACAAACTTGTATAGTGGATCTTGTTGTAGATATTGCACTTGATCTTGTACTTTAATTAAATTAGAATATAATGTGTTGTAGCCTTTTCAACACTTGTGTATGTTGTGCTCGCCTTTTTAAAAAAAATTCGACCTAGATTATATAATTGATCCACTTAATCCCAATGATGATTGAAAAGAATGAGTTAGCGTCCGGGTCCCCACAACAGGTGGTATCAGAGCAGTAGGTTCTTAAGACTGAGATAGAACTAGAGCTGTAAGATGGAAGCTAGTGAGCGGGGTAGATTAAGTTTCCTTTCTTTCTTCTACGATATGACATCATGATTTACTACTTTAACAAGTACATGTTTACCTGAGTATCTGATTTGATTAGTAACGTGTATTATTGAAAGCATGAATCAGAACCGATTCTTGATCAGAGGTACGATGATTAGAGGAGGACTGAGACAGATTGATTATAATTTAGTACTAACCATTTTGATAATCAGATATGCCTCCTCGAAGAATCTCAGAACAGGGTAGTACTTCCAATAACCCGATGGATGGTACAGAGACACCTATGGAACAACAGAAACAACCACAACCTCCAGCCCAGTTCCACCAAACCCCTCCCAGATTTGATAGTGGTGGTAACAGCAGTGAGAAGAAAGATAATCTGAAAGCCCGAGGAAAACAGTTTAAGAAATCTGAAAGTAGTTCATCTAGCTCCAGTGGCTCAAGGCAGACTAGTTCGGGTCAGACTTATATCGGGGTCTATTGCAGAACATGTGGAGGAAGACAACCCACATAGCAATGCCGATGTAATGCCCGAGTTCTGCTAATCTAAAATTTATTGGTTTTGAATTGATGGGATTATAGACGGACCACTCCGAGACCAGAAGTGGAAATGCATGAGTTTGACGTATGTGAGCTACAGTAGGTATCGCGCACATGCGCGGCAGAAATGCGCGCAGGGTCATTGCCGAGGCACAGAACCTCGCGCATATGCGCGAAAGAGGGCGCGCATATGCGCGAGCTGGTTGACTTTAATTCTGCCGAGACAGTAGGTCTCGCGCATATGCACTAGAAGAGGGCGCGCATATGCGCGAGCAGAAGACAAGTGTTGCGCCGAGACAGTAGGTCTCGCGCATATGCGCCGAGCATGGTCGCGCATATGCGCGAGACGTGCAGTACATACATGAAGCCACTTGCTCCTTGGCATGCAAGATATATATAACAAATCTTTTCATTCCTTCAAGTTCAGCATAAAGAACACCGAGGAAGCTCTAGAGAAGAATTGATTTCCTTCATGTACTAGCATTCGAGTTGCGAAAGATCCGTCCGTCCGATTTTCAATCTGAGTTTATTTCTGTGATCCTCGTGTCTACGACTTCACACGGATGTAAGTTTTAAGAAGTTTTTATATGATTTACAAATATGAGATTGAAGGAATTAGATATGAGTAATATATGGTGTTCTTGATATGTTAGACATCGTATAATCAAAACCGGATTGAAGAACAGATACCGTATGAAATTGTTATGATTTTTCAGAGTTGATTTGATTGAGATTATATGGATTTGGTATCAGTTTATGGAACAAATTGAGGTTATGAGATTTATATGATGTTGTGATATTGACTCGATTGATGATTGAGTTGTCTGTATATCGAAATGACGCCGTTATACTGTCAAAATGTACCGAGAGTGAATATTGATTCTTACATGTCTTACATGGACTGATATGTTGATATTGTGCTACTCGACATTGTCATTTCAGATTGGTATTGACAGCTCCGGCATCGAGACTTCGACTTCACCAGATCGACAAGAGAAAGGTGTAAATAAATGTTGAACCTGGAGGATATAACTCGAGTGAGTTCTAACTTGAGTTTCCCTAAATCACATACTAATTTTATTGCATTGATGTTTGCAAGTTATGAGATTGATATGCTTAGTCTATTGAGTTATAGCAAAGCATGTATTGAGTCAGGGCGAAGGTGCCTAGTAAATGGCGGAGGTGCCAAGTCTTTGGCGGATATGCCAAGACACTGGATGCTTGGTTTATATCGATGTTGCTTAGGAGCGGATCGGCTTCTATTGCAGAGATTCGGTATCTTATGCCAATGTCCAAGAATCGGGATCCCTAGATTAGAAATGAGTTGAGTCTGAGATGTTGAGTTACGAGTTTATTTAAAGTTTTATATTGATTCATGTCTTTCAGATTATGATACATGTGATTGATATCTGTTGCATGCTTTTATATCGATTCATATGATTGCATGTACACATTGTTTATACTTGGAATATTATTCTCACCGGAGTTATCCGGCTGTTGTTGTGTCTGTATGTGTGCATGACAACAGGTGGGACAGGATCAGGGTCAAGAAGAGGATGAGAGAAAAAATTAGCGTGGAGATTCGGACCCAGCAGTAGAATAGGTTTCATCACTTGATATGTAGTTGTTGAACCCTAGTTTGAAATGGATCTATGTTGTACAAGACTTGTACTTTTAACTTGTGATATGTATATTAGATTGATTACATTATGTTCCGCGTAGTATTTTAAAAAAAAAATTTTAGACCCAATTGATTTAATTGATCCAATTATTCCCAAGAATAATTAAGAAATGAATTAGCGTCCGGGTCCCACAGCAGGTGGTATCTGAGCAGTAGGTTCCTTTAGCCTGAGATAGAAGCTAGTGAGCGGGGTAGATTGAGTTTTCTTTCCTGCTTCTGTGTGCTAGCATGGTTAGTGCTTTGGAATATACATGTTTACCTTATTATCTGCTTTGATTGGTAACCTGTATTATTGAGAATGAATCAGAACCGATTCTGGATCAGAGGTAAGATGATTAGAAGGGGACTGAGGCAGATTTGTCAATTATGATTGCTAACCCTTTTGATAATCAGATATGCCTCCTCGAAGAATCCCCAGAACAGGGCAGTACCTCTGCGAATCCGATGGATGTGACAGCAATTTCAGTCGTTCCATCCACCGACTCTGAATGGTACTGAGACTTCAGTTGAGTGTGAGAGTTGGCTAGATGACATTGAGATGCTGTTTGATTCATTGGACTACACAGATGAGCGGAGAGTTAAACTGATTGGGCACCAATTAAAGGACATTGCAAAGAATTGGTGGATCACAACGAAGAGGGCATTGGAGCATCGAGGTACGACTATCACTTGGAAGGTCTTTAAAGATGAATTCTATCCAAGATTTTTCCCAGTATCGTACAGAAAAGACAAGAGAGCAGAGTTTGCCAATTTGAGACAGGGGCAGTTGAATATTGAGGAATATGTGGCCAAGTTCTCTACCTTATTGCGGTTTGCTCCACATGTTGCTGAAGATGACGAAGCTGTTGGTGATCAGTTCATCAATGGACTGAATCCCGAGATCTTTACTGTCACGCCGCGTATCGGAAGCGTCGGCGACATCCGGCATTGTTTAACAAATACTTGAAAACAATTAAGCCTCGTATCAAAATGCTAAAAACCAGTCTTTTCATAAATTAAACATTGTCTTTACAATGACAATATAAATAAAAATTACATCAGAGTTGCAATTGCGGAAACTGAACAAAAGGGAAATAAAGTCTAAAATTCCGGAAACTTGTCTGTCGATCACCATCCCCAGAACGCTTCCTGCTCCTCTTCGTTCAGTTGTTCCTCATTTTTATCTGAAATTTGTAAGGTGTGAGTGTTTTGGGAAACACTCAGCAAGTGGGGGGTCAATCGATGTCCAATTATACATATAGAACTTAGTCTTTAAAACATTTCTTTAACACACTTTCAAATCTCATTACTTTTAACTTACAGAAACGAATCGAATTAAGACAAAAGTTAACAGATGATTCAGAACAATTCAAAAGCAGATCAGAAATTTTCAGAACAGACACAACACTGTTACTCATCTCATTTCCATGGTCAAATTGTCCTCAATATGTTAGTCCTCTAAGGGGTGAGGCCAGAACACGGTTTTATACCCACCGACGGGGGCCAGACAGAACATGGTTTTATACCCACCGATGGGGGCCAGACAGAACATGGTTTTATACCCACCAATGGGGGCCAGACAGAATTACAATTCTCGTCCCGTTTCAAATTCGAATCGTAACAGTGCAATAGAATTCAGAAGTTACAGACAGAACTTTTCAGATGTTCAGATTTCAGAGTTTTTATACAGACATAGCGGAACCAAGAATTTCGAAGCATAGAAGAGAACAAATAATCGATCGAAATTTTAAACGTAGTGCACAATAATTTTCGAAAATAGTGACATACATTAGCATGTCATGATATTTTTATGCAAAGAGCAAAATACAACGAAATACTTAACAAAAGCCCACTTACTTGAACTTTTGTTCAAAGTTTCCTTTTGAAATTTTGGCATTACTTCGACGCAACTCTAACAAACACTGTCTTTGATTGGGCAGCACTTCGACACAGGGTTTCCGTACTGGACTGCACGAAAATATTTCATCCTTCTTCCTTGACTTTGGCCGAGACTTGAGGGGAAGATGGGATCCGAAAATTTGAGAGGTATTGGTGTGCTCTTTCTCAACCTATTGAGTAGTATTTATAGGCAACAAAAAGACCTTCCACCTAGCCCACTTTGGTCGATCACTTGGGCTCCAAGAAAGGGATTTAATGTGGTTCAAAATCTCATGCACTCTTTAAATGTCAATTTGATTTTCTAAAGAGTCATTTCCTGCATCATTAATATGTCCTAGCCTTTAGCTCCTCCCACAGCTCCTGCATAGGTTAACGCAAAGGTTATTTCCTGCATATTCAATTTGTCCAAACTCTTGGCTCCACTTATAGCTCCCTTTTTGTTCTTGTTAGGACAAGCTTGGTTGAGCTTCTTCGAGATAAAGGACGAGTCCTTGAGCTGGGGTTTTATTCCTCCCGTGACAGTACTTCGATGGTTGCAGTTACTTTCAGCTTGGCTTCATGTTGAGTTGATCTCCGACCATTGAAGTTATTCTCTCGAGTTAAATTTACTGAAATCTAAGTTAATATTCAAGTTATCTAGTTGGAACAAAAATTTTAGGGTTTCGTTTGAGTTAAACTTCAAGTTCGTATTACTTACTTGATTCGCCTTGGATCAAAAAATCTCGTGTTCTCACATCCCTCCCTCCTTATTGAAAGTTTCGTCCTCAAAACTTGCATCAGCTCGTTCTTTCGAATAGATGAGGGTATTGTAATCGCATCTTCTCCTCGAGTTCCCAAGTTGCCTCCCTTTCGGTATGATTTGACCATTGTACCTTGACATAAGGTATTGTCCGGTTTCTCAACACTTGGTCTTTTGAGTCCACTATTCGGGTAGAGACTTCTTCGTATTTGAGTTCTTCGTTGAGGTTTCCTTCAATCAGCAGCGGTGCAACTTTGAGTACATGACTGGGGTCTGGGACATACTTCCTCAGCTGTGAGATGTGGAAAACGTTATGTATTCTGGCCATGTCCGGTGGTAACGCTAATCGGTAGGCTAAGGTTCCTACCTTCTCCAGTATCTCGAACGATCCCACATATCTCGGATTCAACTTTCTGGATTTACTGAACCGAACCACTCCTTTCATAGGAGAGACTTTGACGTAAGCTTTTTCACCAATCTCTAATTCCAACGGTCTTCTTCTCATATCTCCCCAGCTCTTTTGTCTATCTTGTGCTGCCTTGAGTCTTTCTTTGATTACAGCTACTTTGTCAACTGTTATCTGAACAAGTTCTGGTCCGGTAACAGCTTTTTCTCCGACTTCGTCCCAATATAGGGGCGACCTACACTTTCTTCCATACAAAGCCTCATACGGAGCCATCTCGATGCTACTGTGATAGCTGTTGTTATAGGCGAATGCGATCAGGGGTAACTGTTCACTCCAATTTCCAGAAAAATCCAGCGAAAATGCCCGCAACATATCCTCGAGGGCCTGAATTGTCTTTTTGGTTTGGCCATCAGTCTGGGGATGATAGGCCGTGCTGAGAGTAATCTTGGTCCCCATAGCCTTTTGGAAACTTTTCCAAAATTTTGATACAAATCTTGGATCTCTGTCAGACAGTATACTTGTCGGAACTCCATGTAGTCTCAATATGTTGTCCATATACAGAGTGGCTAATTTATCCAAATTATAATTCATCCGCACTGGCAACAAATGGGCAGACTTGGTCAATCTGTCAATGATTACCCAGATCCCATCGTGACCCTGTCTTGATTTTGGTAGCCCGACTACAAAGTCCATGAAGATGTTATCCCACTTCCACTCTGGTATCTCCAATGGTTGTAACAGTCCTCCAGGCCTTTAATGTTCTGCCTTGATTTGTTGACAGGTTAGGCATTTGGAAACAAAGATAGCCACGTCTTTCTTCATTCCGTTCCACAAGTAATTTTTTTTAAGTCCCTATATATTTTGGTACTCCTTGGATGCACCGAAAATCTTGATTTATGCGCCTCGGCCATTACCTCCTCTCGAATTCCATCGATATTCGGCACATACAATCGTCCTTTCATCCAGAGTATCCCATTATCATCTATTTGAAATTCTGGAATTTTTCCTTCTCGAATTTGTTCTCTAGATTTAAGGATGGAGGTGTCTTGATTTTGCTTTAATTTGATGGTTTCCCGTAGTTCTGGTCGCGCTGATAGTGAAGATAATCTTACTTTTCCAAAATTTATTCGGCTCAATGCATCAGCCACCTTATTCGCCTTTCCTGGATGATAATTGATTATCAAATCATAATCTTTTAGAAGTTCCATCCATCTTCTTTGCCTCATGTTTAATTCTTTCTGGGTGAAAATGTACGTGAGGCTCTGGTGATCTGTAAACACCTCACATTTTACTCCATAAAGGTATTGCCTCCAGATTTTAAGTGCAAACACAACTGCAGCTAACTCAAGGTCATGAGTGGGGTAATTCTGCTCATACGGTTTCAATTGTCGTGAGGCATACGCAATTACCTGACCCTCTGGCATAAGCACACACCCTAATCCTTCCTTGGAAGCGTCACTGTACACATTGAAATTTTTACCATCCTCGGGAAGAACTTGTACTGGTGTGGATGTGAGTTTCGTCTTCAGGGTTTCAAAACTTCTTTCACAAGCTTCATTCCATATGAACTTCGAGTTTTTCTGAGTAAGTTTGGTGAGTGGAATGGCTATCGAAGAAAATCCTTCCACAAATTTTCTATAATAGCTAGCTAATCCAAGAAAACTTCTCACCTCGGTTACAGTTTTCGGTTGAGGCCAATCCTTAATTGCCTCTACTTTCTAATAATCTAATGACACTCCAAATTCTGAGATTATATGGCCTAAGAACGCCACACTCTTTAAACAGAATTCACACTTCTTGAATTTGGCATATAGTTCCTTTACTCGCAGTGTTTGCATCGTGAGATGCAAATGTTCCTTGTGTTCTTCCTCACTTGGTGAATATACCAAGATATCATCTATAAAAACGACCACGAACTTGTCGAGATATGGTTTGAATACTCGGTTCATAAGGTCCATGAATGCTGCAGAAGCATTTGTTAGACCAAATGGCATTACCGTGAATTCGTAATGTCCATATCTTGTCTTGAAAGCAGTCTTAGGTATATCCTCAGTTTTGACCTTCAATTGATGATAACCAGATCTCAGATCGAGCTTTGAGAAAACCTTGGCTCCTTTTAACTGGTCAAAAAGATCATCTATTCTCGGGAGGGGGTACTTATTCTATATGGTTATCTTGTTCAACTCCCGGTAATCAATACATAGCCTCATGCTCCCGTCCTTTTTCTTTACGAATAGCACTGGAGCTCCCCACGTGGATACACTTGGGCGAATCTGCTTCTTGTGTAATAATTCCTGGAGTTGCTCCTTTAACTCCTTTAATTCTGCTGGAGCCATTCGGTATGGTGCCTTTGAGATTGGTGCAGCACCAGGGACCAAATTGATTTCAAATTCTACTTCCCTATCGGGTATCTTCCCCGGTAATTCCTCAGGGAAAACATCTGGAAATTCTTGAACAATTGGAATATCGTCTAACTTTAGGATTTCTCCCACTTTGACCTCATCGATTACTGCTAGATAAATCTCTTCACCTCCTTTTATGGCCTTCCAGGCCTGTGAGGTAGATAGTAGAGATTTTCGTTCTTTGGATTTCTCGTGGTATATGACTTCCTCTTTGTTCGAAGTCTGAAGTCTAATATCTTTCCTTCGACAGTCTACCATGGCATGGTTTTTAGCCAACCAGTCCTGTAAAGGCCCGTATTTCGTATTCATAATTTTCCGGAATTATTAAAATTTTCTAAATAAATAAATAACTTGCCCAATTTATAAAATAAACATGTAAATAATTTTAAGTTTAAAATAACAGCGGAAGTCAACATTGTAATTCAAACAACAAATTAAAAATAATCCAACATGTTAAAATTGAGTTTGAATGATAAAAGGTGCATAAACTAAATCATGGGTCCTCGGGTTTACTACTGCTGTCTCAAGATCGCTCACTGGTCTCCGCCCGCGGTTTCGACCTTATCAATACCTACAACAATCAAGTCTAGTGAGTCTAAAAACTCAACATGTATATATCGTGAATAACAAGTAAATATATCATAA
Organism: Primulina huaijiensis; assembly: GCF_012295235.1. NCBI lineage: Eukaryota > Viridiplantae > Streptophyta > Magnoliopsida > Lamiales > Gesneriaceae > Primulina > Primulina huaijiensis. Next base: position 107,127 of record NW_027358383.1, on the reverse strand, counting down.
AATCGCATGCAACGTAAAATAAAGTATCGTGAAGCGTACGGTGAAAATCGTATCATGAATAAATATAACTACGTGCATCTCTGCAAATCATACGTAAAAGCTTTGCTCCATAGAGCTCTGTCATAACGTATCATAATTTTCTGCTAGAGATAATGTTTCTAAGCAAGTGGCCCATAACATAACGTGAGAGCCTGAATAGACTAAACAGCAGTATACTAGGCGGTAGAGATCAATCATAGCCCTTGGACTGGATGTCCGTACCCATACATAATCATAAACCAATCGTAATTCATCGGTTGAAGAGGTCCTCGGCTGCGCCTACCGACTTCCAAACCCATAAGAATAAGGTGGCCACAAGACATATAACATATATCTCAAAAATAAACATTTTATATTTTTATGCACGTAATATAATTATAACCTTATTTTTACCGGATGAGTTGGATCGTTCCCAGGCTTGCTGCGACTTACTTTTAATATGTGACACATGCAAATAATATTATCTTGGTTTCAACTTGACAACCGAATCAAAACGAGACGATTAGGACCAACAACCTAATTTTTTTATCATGGCTTATTACCAAACCGAACAAACATTAAACCGACGTTTAACCATGATTAAAAATACCCCAAACATACTGAAAAATATGCATAATAACTGTAAAACACGAAAATGAGTGAAAGGAATCCAAAAACATAAAACACTCCTTCGAGAGTCATTTTGGCACCTTTCACCATAAATTATCGTATGACCTCTAAACTCAACCAAATCACAAACGGCTAAAAACATGGCATTCCTAACTCATTAAGGTACTGTCCAGTCCAAGGCCATGGGCTAAAAGCCAACCAAGAACTCACACAAGCACCCAAACCGAACTGCAAGTTGCTGTCAAATTACAGCAGTAGCAACTTGTGTGTTGGTGGTGTAAACTCTGAAATTTAATGACCAATGGCTTGAACCACCACCCAAGGACTCTTACCAACATCCTAAGGTATGGTTTTGACCATGGCTAAGGGCTAAGAGCCAACCAAAAACCAAGCAACACCTAGGACAATCACAGCATACCAGCCGATAGCACCACTTGTTGTGTAGTGTGTTGTATTGAAATATTTTACTGTCTTGTCTCGTTCCAAGGGCCATTTGATCAACCACGGCTCAATCTAGACATGATGGAGAGTTTTATGAACCATGGATATGGGCTAGAAGCCAACCATAATCCAAACAATACACAAAAATCGAAACCACATTCACACAGAAACTGAAAAGATGAAAACCGAGTGACTCTTGCATTGTTGATGTAAAAATCTGATGGTTCCTTGAACCAAGCTTGTAAGAACAATTTGGTCACATTCTAGACATATGAAGGGAGGGTTCTAACCATGGCTACAGCCCCTAGGACAGCCAAGATTCGAACACACACCTTAAACACCCAATGACAAAAAAAACGTGAACCAAATCTGTAGCTTGTGGAGTTGGAACTTCTTTTCTTTTCTACTATACTGCTGCTGTTCTCTCCATTTTCAGCTGTAGTTTTTCTCCTAATTTTGAAGGTGAGGGTGCAAGTTTGTTAGGAAATGTAGAGGAATGTTATAGGAGGTGTTTAAGGTGCCATAATATACATTAAGTTGGGGGTTACAAGTGAATGAGTTGAATGGAATTTGAATTGTTTCTCATTCCCTTGTTACCGTTGGTTTGCTTCTTTTTCCTACTGCATTTGCTTGTTAATTTGCTTAGATAATGGTTTGAGGAAAATGATGTGGATTATAGTATTTGAATTTACTACGGAAATGAATACACCATGAAGTGCACTTAGAGATGGTTTGAATTGAGAGTTACCAAACCTTTGAAATATTTTAAATGTTGGACCCAAAATTATTACTAATTTGCATGGTATTTTATTGTTTAATTCTTGTATTTTAATTGCTTAAAGTTTAACACCCTCACTATATATTTTAGTGAATTTACAAATTGATTTAGAATAAATTATTGCATGACATACTTAACCTAAAATTTAAGTATTAAAATGCTAGGTTTTTAATTTCTTGAACCTAGATTAATTTATCCCCACTTGCTTACATATTTAAATTTAAACTTTAATTAAATATTGAATCTAAGAGAACTTATTTAATTTCTTAGCTCCAATTAATTTATTAAATCCCAAAGACATTCTTTTTCTTTAAATTAAATCATTCCTTGACTTAAATTAAATTTAGGAATATTTTTTTCTTATTATTAATCTTATTTCTAATCTCCAAACTCTGGCCCGGCCTCGCGTATTTATCCTGAAATGGTAAAACTAAACATCTACTTTTAAATTAAATAATCATGATATTATAATTATAAAATTAATTAAACACTTCATATTTTTATAAAAATTCATTTTTAATTTAAATAGTAATAATTATGCATGGCCTATACGTAATCTGATTTTCGGGTTCTACAACTCTACCCCCCCAAAAGAAATTTCGTCCCCGAAATTAAAACTTACCGAATAACTCGGGATAACGACTCTTCATCTTTGACTCAGATTCCCACGTAGCTTCCTCCTCTGAAGGATTGAGCCATTTGATTTTTACTAGCTTTACCATTTTGTTCCGAAGCTTTTTCTCTTGCCGGTCTAAAATTTGCACTGGTCTTTCCTCATATGACAAGTTCGGAGTGAGCTGCAATGGTTCAAAGTTCAAGACATGCGATGGATTCGTCATATACTTTCTTAACATTGAGACGTGAAACACGTTGTGTACTCCGGCCAGATTCGGCGGAAGAGCAACACGATAAGCTAATGTCCCAACTCTTTCGAGGATCTCAAATGGTCCAATGAATCTCGGACTGAGCTTTCCTTTCTTCCCGAACCGCATGACACCTTTCATCGGTGCTATCTTCACGAAAACATGGTCACCAACAGCAAACTCCAGATCTCTCCTCCTCTGATCCGCATAACTCTTGTGTCTACTCTAAGCAGTCCTCATCCTATCACGGATCTTGACTACCACATCAGCAGCCTGCTGTACAATCTCTTGACCCAACTCTGATCTCTCCCCTACTTCGTCCCAATGAATAGGAGATCTACACTTACGACTGTACAATGCTTCATATGGATCCATACTTATAGACGACTGAAAACTTTTGTTATAGGTAAACTCCACCAACGGTATCTTTGATTCCCAACTCCCGGAGAAATCAAGGACACATGCACGAAGAAGATCCTACAAAATCTGGATAACTCTCTCGGACTGACCATCTGTCTGTGGGTGAAAAGCGGTGCTAAACAACAACTTGGTACCCATAGCTGAATGTAGGCTCTTCCAAAATGAGGAAGTGAACTTAGGATCTCGGTCAGATACTATCGAAACGGGAATGCCATGAAGTCTAACGATCTCTCGGATATATAACTCTGCATACTGGATCATGGAGAAAGTCGTCTTAATAGGCAAGAAATGGGCTGATTTCGTAAGACGATCAACAATCACCCATATAGCATTCGATCCTCTTGCTGACTTCGGTAAACCGACAACGAAGTCCATGGTGACGTTCTCCCACTACCACTCGGGAATAGGAAGAGGCTTGAGCAAACCTGCTGGTCTCTGATGTTCCGCTTTCACTAGCTGACATGTCAGACACTTGGATACAAAACGTCTGATATCCCTCTTCATTCCTGGCCACCAATATAATAACTGCAGGTCTTTGTACATCTTCGTACTCCCTGGATGAATAGAGTACGGTGACATATGGGCCTCAGCTAAAATATCTGCTCGAATAGAATCGCTGCTAGGAACCCATATTCTGTCTCGATATTTCACAATACTGTCTCTAACTGTGTACAAGATACTGCCCTTGGCTTCATCTCTCTGCTTCCACTTAGCCAACTTCTCGTCTGCTAACTGTCTACTGCGAATACGGTCTAGAAGAGAAGACTGAAACGTCAAAGTAGATAGACGAGGAAATCTACCTTGAGGATATGTCTCTAGATCAAACCTCTATATCTCAAACTGAAGAGGTCTCGAAACCACGAAATGAGCCATCACTGCGACTTTCCTGCTCAACGCATCTGCAACTACATTAGCTTTGCCAGGATGATAGCTAATGTCAAAGTCATAATCCTTCACTAGCTCCAACCAACGCCTCTGCCGCATATTCATCTATTTCTGTGTAAAGAAGTATTTGAGACTTTTATGGTCGGTTAAGATCTGGCACTTCTCCCCGTACAAATAATGCCTCCAAATCTTCAATGCAAATACTATGGCTGCCAACTCTAGATCATGGGTAGGATAATTCTTCTCATGAATCTTCAACTGACGAGAAGCATATGCTATCACCTTCCCATGCTGCATCAATACTACGCCTAACCCGAGTTTCGAAGCATCGGTATACACAACAAAATCTCCGGGTCCTGAAGGCATGGCCAATATTGGTGCTGAAATAAGAGCTTGCTTCAACGTATCGAAGCTCTTCTGACACTCCTCGCTCCACACATACTTAGCATTTTTCTTCATTAATGATGTTAGTGGAACTGCGATAGAGGAGAATCCCCAAATAAACTTCCGATAGTATCCTGCTAGTCCGAGGAAACTACGGATCTCTGATGCATTTTGCGGCACAACCCAATCTCTGACTGCTGCAACTTTCGCTAGGTATACCTCAATACCATTGTTAGAAACGACGTGGCCTAAGAACGCCACTTTCTCTAACCAGAACTCGCACTTGCTGAACTTCGCGAATAGCTTGTGCTTTTGTAAGGTCTGCAACACGGTAGTCAAATGTCTGCTGTGATCCTCTTGATTTTTGGAGTAGATGAGAATATCGTCTATGAATACTATCACGAACTGATCAAGATACGGCTGAAATACGTGATTCATGAGATCCATGAAGATTGCTGGCGCATTCGTCAAACCGAACGGCATCACAAGAAACTCGAAGTGGCCATAACGAGTCCTAAAAGCAGTCTTGAGAACATCGGCGTCTTTCACCCGTAACTGATGATACCCAGAACACAAATCTATCTTGGAGAAGACTGAAGCTCCTTGCAATTGATCAAATAAATCTTCAATCCTCGGAAGTGGGTATTTGTTCTTCACTGTAACTCTGTTCAACTCCCGGTAATTAATACAGAGCCTCATCGAACCATCATTCTTCTTCACAAATAAGACTGGCGCACCCCATGGCAAAAAACTCGGGCGAATAAATTCCTTATCCAGAAGTTCCTGAATTTGCTTCTTGAGTTCTATAATCTCCGTCGGTGCCAATCGGTACGGTGCTTTTGAGATCGGCGCAGTACCGGGCATAAGCTCAATAGAAAATTCCACCTCTCGCACAGGTGGTAAACCAGAGACATCATCAGGAAAAACGTCTAGAAAATCTCGGACAATTGGAACATCGGATGCTGACTGTTTGGGTGTCTCGGGAATAGATACAAGAGTAGCTAAAAATGCTCGGCACCCTCGATGTATGAGTTTCCTAGCCTGGACATAAGGGATTATACGCGGTAAATTAAAATACTTGTCTGGTTCGAATAAGAATTGTTCCATCCCACGCGATCGGACTAGGACAGATCTCCGCTGGAAATCAATCAAAACTCTGTTCCTCAATAGCCAGTCCATCCCCAGAATGATATCAAATTCTGGCATCGGCAGAACGATAAGATCCGCATACACCAGATGACCATGAAGTTCAAGTTCTATATCTCGGATCACATTAGTAGCTGTCAGTTCCTCTCCAGAAGGCAATGCTACTGAATACGCTATGTCTAGCCCAATTGTCTTGATCTTGAGAGAATTTGCAAAGGTTTCTGAAATGAACGAATGAGTAGCCCCGGAATCTATCAAGGCTTTTGTAGCTGAACAGGCTATAAATATTCTCCCTTAAAGATTGGAATATCATGCTAAACCCAATAGTTTTACAAGAACTAAGCTTTTAGACATGCAATGGTCAAGTTTTCCTAACCTAAATTCCCGAAAATAACCCTGATTAGAACATGAAATCCTATAACCAATTCTAAGTTAGAAATCTTAACTCAAACTAAAAACATTACATTTCAAACACGAACTTAAAGCTTTAGGATACCTATCATGAGCATCGTCTCCGGGTTAGTCTTCGCTGCATGGAGAGCAAAAACTCTGCCTTGGGTAGGCAGATTCTTCTGAGGGCAATTCTTCAATATGTGGTTAGTACTACCACATTTGTAACACTTTCCCGAACCATACATACATGTCCCAGCATGACGGCGTGAGCACTTGGCACAGACTGGATACTCCACTGTCCTTGGGACTACACGTCCCTGCTGCTGATGTCCTTTGCTCCTAGATGGGCCATGGAAATGTTTCTTACTCAGATGCTGCTGTTGAGAAGGACGGTGTTGTGCTTGAAATGGTCGTTTACCCTGACGATCGCGCTCAATATCATTCTGGTCTTGCTCTGTCGCTAGAGCTCTAGAAACAGCAACATTATAGGTTGTAGGGCCAGCCACCCTAACATCACGGCGCAAGATCGGCCGCAGACCATTCAGAAAATGCCTCAATTTGGCTCCTGCATCATTAGCAAGTAGGGGTACAAAATGACATCCCACCTCGAACTTACGGATGAACTCCGTAACAGTCAAGTCTCCCTGCCTCAGGGTCATGAACTCCTTGGTTAACCTGGAACACACCTCTTCAGTAAAATATTTAGAGTAGAATACCTCTGTAAAGCGCATCCAGCTCAGAGTAGACAAATTCAAGGCTACGGATGCTCCTTCCCACCACAAGCGGGCGTCTCCTCCAAATAGATAGGTCACACAACGACCTCTTTCCTAATCTCCAAGCTCCATGAACTCAAAGATAACCTCAAGGGATTTAATCCATCCCTCGGCAATCATAGGATTTGTCGTTTCTAAGAATTCATTCGGTCGCATCTTCATGAACCGCTCATAGATAGCCTCCGGCCCCGTCTGTCTGGCGAAGAACTGAGTCATCCCAGCTAGCATCTGGGCATTCATGTCTGGTGGAGGGGGTGGTGGTAAATCTCTCTCCTCGTTCTCATGACGATGCTCATCACCTCTCGTGCGATCAATAATGCGTCTAGGAGGCATGCTGTTCCATAATTATAACCCATACGTAACCAACATGCATAATTCCACTATTTTCTTTGAATTTAAATAAATATCGTATAATCGTAATCTTGACATAAAATATTTAATGCAATCATGATGTAAAAATATTTCATACTTTAAACGAAATGCGTAATCGTAAAACTTATAGACCGAAGACGTGACATCATGAGCTTCTCGAGAGCAGTAGTAGTACAACCCTTTCCAGGATCATAGGCTCTGATACCAACTGTAAAGGCCCGTATTTCGTATTCATAATTTTCCGGAATTATTAAAATTTTCTAAATAAATAAATAACTTTCCCAATATATAAAATAAACATGTAAATAATTTTAACTTTAAAATAACAGCGGAAGTCAACATTGTAATTCAAACAACAAATTAAAAATAATCCAACATGTTAAAATTGAGTTTGAATGATAAAAGGTGCATAAACTAAATCATGGGTCCTCGGGTTTACTACTGCTGTCTCAAGATCGCTCACTGGTCTCCGCCCGCGGTTTCGACCTTATCAATACCTACAACAATCAAGTCTAGTGAGTCTAAAAACTCAACATGTATATATCGTGAATAACAAGTAAATATATCATAAAATCGCATGCAACGTAAAATAAAGTATCGTGAAGCGTACGGTGAAAATCGTATCATGAATAAATATAACTACGTGCATCTCTGCAAATCATACGTAAAAGCTTTGCTCCATAGAGCTCTGTCATAACGTATCATAATTTTCTGCTAGAGATAATGTTTCTAAGCAAGTGGCCCATAACATAACGTGAGAGCCTGAATAGACTAAACAGCAGTATACTAGGCGGTAGAGATCAATCATAGCCCTTGGACTGGATGTCCGTACCCATACATAATCATAAACCAATCGTAATTCATCGGGTGAAGAGGTCCTCGGCTGCGCCTACCGACTTCCAAACCCATAAGAATAAGGTGGCCACAAGACATATAACATATATCTCAAAAATAAACATTTTATATTTTTATGCACGTAATATAATTATAACCTTATTTTTACCGGATGAGTTGGATCGTTCCCAGGCTTGCTGCGACTTACTTTTAATATGTGACACATGCAAATAATATTATCTTGGTTTCAACTTGACAACCGAATCAAAACGAGACGATTAGGACCAACAACCTAATTTTTTTATCATGGCTTATTACCAAACCGAACAAACATTAAACCGACGTTTAACCATGATTAAAAATACCCCAAACATACTGAAAAATATGCATAATAACTGTAAAACACGAAAATGAGTGAAAGGAATCCAAAAACATAAAACACTCCTTCGAGAGTCATTTTGGCACCTTTCACCATAAATTATCGTATGACCTCTAAACTCAACCAAATCACAAACGGCTAAAAACATGGCATTCCTAACTCATTAAGGTACTGTCCAGTCCAAGGCCATGGGCTAAAAGCCAACCAAGAACTCACACAAGCACCCAAACCGAACTGCAAGTTGCTGTCAAATTACAGCAGTAGCAACTTGTGTGTTGGTGGTGTAAACTCTGAAATTTAATGACCAATGGCTTGAACCACCACCCAAGGACTCTTACCAACATCCTAAGGTATGGTTTTGACCATGGCTAAGGGCTAAGAGCCAACCAAAAACCAAGCAACACCTAGGACAATAACAGCATACCAGCCGATAGCACCACTTGTTGTGTAGTGTGTTGTATTGAAATATTTTACTGTCTTGTCTCGTTCCAAGGGCCATTTGATCAACCACTGCTCAATCTAGACATGATGGAGAGTTTTATGAACCATGGATATGGGCTAGAAGCCAACCATAATCCAAACAATACACAAAAATCGAAACCACATTCACACAGAAACTGAAAAGATGAAAACTGAGTGACTCTTGCATTGTTGATGTAAAAATCTGATGGTTCCTTGAACCAAGCTTGTAAGAACAATTTGGTCACATTCTAGACATATGAAGGGAGGGTTCTAACCATGGCTACAGCCCCTAGGACAGCCAAGATTCGAACACACACCTTAAACACCCAATGACAAAAAAAACATGAACAAAATCTGTAGCTTGTGGAAATAGTTGTTGTCATGCTTTTATTTGAAATGTTGGGACTCAAACCAATAAACCAATAACACCTTAACATACTCTAAATCATGCCTAGCAGTAGCCTTGGGTGCCTGGAAAACGAGCCAACCTCCTGAACCACACACAAGCCAAACCGTGAGACACAAAGAGGAAGTCGAGAAATTCTTTGCAGAAAATTTTGTGTAGTAGCTGTCAAAATTTCGTTTTTACCTCATAAATCCTGAACATATAATGTTTAAAAATATTTATAGGACTTGATTGAAGAGCAAAGAAACAACATATACATGCCTGGAATTTTTTTTGAACAAAATAAATCTCTACGACAAATACGTGCAGCGAAGTCGGAGTTGGAACTTCTTTTCTTTTCTACTATACTGCTGCTGTTCTCTCCATTTTCAGCTGTAGTTTTTCTCCTAATTTTGAAGGTGAGGGTGCAAGTTTGTTAGGAAATGTAGAGGAATGTTATAGGAGGTGTTTAAGGTGCCATAATATACATTAAGTTGGGGGTTACAAGTGAATGAGTTGAATGGAATTTGAATTGTTTCTCATTCCCTTGTTACCGTTGGTTTGCTTCTTTTTCCTACTGCATTTGCTTGTTAATTTGCTTAGATAATGGTTTGAGGAAAATGATGTGGATTATAGTATTTGAATTTACTACGGAAATGAATACACCATGAAGTGCACTTAGAGATGGTTTGAATTGAGAGTTACCAAACCTTTGAAATATTTTAAATGTTGGACCCAAAATTATTACTAATTTGCATGGTATTTTATTGTTTAATTCTTGTATTTTAATTGCTTAAAGTTTAACACCCTCACTATATATTTTAGTGAATTTAAAAATTGATTTAGAATAAATTATTGCATGACATACTTAACCTAAAATTTAAGTATTAAAATGCTAGGTTTTTAATTTCTTGAACCTAGATTAATTTATCCTCACTTGCTTACATATTTAAATCTAAACTTTAATTAAATATTGAATCTAAGAGAACTTATTTAATTTCTTAGCTCCAATTAATTTATTAAATCCTAAAGATATTCTTTTTCTTTAAATTAAATCATTCCTTGACTTAAATTAAATTTAGGAATATTTTTTTCTTATTATTAATCTTATTTCTAATCTTCAAACTCTGGCCCGGCCTCGCGTATTTATCCTAAAAAGGTAAAACTAAACATCTACTTTTAAATTAATTAATCATGATTTAATAATTATAAAATTAATTAAACACTTCATATTTTTATAAAAATTCATTTTTAATTTAAATAGTAGTAATTATGCATGGCTTATACGTAATCTGATTTTCGGGTTCTACAAGTCAATTCGAAGAATGATGTCAAACTTAACCATATTGAGTTGAATCAATTCCGATTTGAAAGTTTGATTGTTGATACAAATTTTACAATTTCGATACACTTTGTGTGATTCAATTACTTTACTCGTCGGTGTTGCCACTCTTAAGGGTTCACTAAGAGTATCATGTTTAAGTTTAAGATTTTTAGCAAATCTTCTAGACACAAATGAATGTGTGGCACCACAATCAAACAAAGCATATGCAGGCATTTCATTGAGTAAAATGATATCTGCCACCATTTCATTGGTGTTATCAGCTTCCTCTTGGGTGATTGCATAAACCCGAGCATTAGTCTTGTTTTCATGTTGTTTGCTGGGCCCCGCCCCTTTTTCCTTGTTGTCCGGACAATCCTTAATTCTATGACCCACCTTTCCGCACTTAAAACAAGCACCTATCTTCCGATAGCATTCTCCAACATGTTTCTGTCGACATGTATTGCACCACTTTCCTTCGGTGTGGCCAGCACTGTTAAAATTTCCTCTTGGAGGTCCACTTGAATGATTAAGCTTCTTAAACTTGGGACCATTTTGAGTTGTTTGGTTGACCAACTGTCTCTTACTCCTGTTTTCATCCTCACGGCGTTTGATATCTGTTTCTGCGCTCATTGCAGCGCTCATCAAATCCGCAAAGCTGTTCGGCTTGAATACTGCCAATGCCGACTGAATTCGACTGTTGAGTCCCTTCTTGAAACGATGCATTTTTAACGTTTCATCCGACATGATCGTTGGGACATAGGTTCCCAGATCGTTGAATCGTGAAGTGTACTCCATTACTGACATTTCTGGAGCCTGTTTGAAGCTTTCAAATTCACCCAACTTTTGTAGTCTAAATTCAGCTGGATAGTATTGTTTCAAAAACTCTCTTTTAAAAAAATCTGCATGTGATCTCTTCCACTTCTGTCAAAGATGGCGACACAGTTTCCCACCATTTTCTAGCTCGGTCTTCCAAAAACGGTGTTACAACCTCCACTCTCCGTTCTTCTGGTGTCTCCAGTAAATGCAATTGTGTTTCGACGTTCTTGAGCCAGTTGTGACTGACTTCCGGATCTGGGTTTCCATCGAAGGCTGGAACTCGATTCCTTCTTAGAAATTCATAATGGTATTTAATTCCACGCGGTTGTGGTTCATGAGGTGGTTGGATGGCGTTAGCTAATGGGTTCATGAATCCTTGCAACGTCGCAGCTACGATAGTGGCTATTGCCATCATATCTTCTTGGCTGAGGTTTACTCTCTGATGTGGTGGTGGATTTTCATTTTGGTTGGCGCCACTAGGGTTACGGTTGTTTCGGGGTGCTCTGCCTGCCATATCCTATAAACATGTATTTTATTAATTTGTTTGCCACAAAGTATAATTAAAATAAATTCATTAAATTTTTTAAATTCATACAAGCAAAAGTTTCGAAACAAATGGTAAATCAAATAATTCTTAATACAATCAATGCCTAGCCTAGAGTTCTCTCTCTACTCGTCTATAACCTCTCCATCGCCTACTGCCTCGTTAATTTCTTCTTCCATCGGGTTTTCTTCTAGTTGTTCTACGAGTTCTTCCATGTTGACCACTTCATTTTGCAGGTGCTCAATGTAATTCTGCAGTTGTGTGTTGTGATGATCAAGGTTGTTTACTTGATCTTGTAGCTCCTGTATTGTTGATTGGCTTACTTTCTCATTGATTCTTGATCTGTGATCTGTTCCTCCAGACGGCGTTGTGTTTCTTGAAGGCTATCGTCCCGGATTTTGAGGGTAAAAATCCTATCCTGAGCTTTGTTTAACTCTTGCTTGGTGATTTCGTGTCGACGTTCCGACTCTAGATGATAAGCGGCATAACGTCTTACATCCTCGCGTAGTTTCTTCTCTTCCTCTCTGGCCTCACGAAGATCCTCCGTCATGCAAGCATTATTCCCGTCTAACTGGAAATTATCTCTTTCGAGTTTCTCATTTTTTTCTTTCAGTGTTTTAATTTCTGACTCCTTTTCCTGAAGTTGATTTTGAAGTTCATTTATAATGCGTTGAAGATCCATGTTGTTTTCCTATAAAAATAAAAACAATTTTATACATAAGATACTCATCAAATTTTTAAATATGCAATAGAAGGATAATAGAAAGTTTCAAAATAATTTGGTACACATTGTATTTTCTTAGTCACAAATTTTATTACAACCTAGATATTATAATGCTAATCTAATCGAACATCTCTCCGCCATCGCTGTCACTGGCGCTGTCATCTCCGGCCACCTCCATCGGTGCTACCTCCTCTTCTTCCATGTTCTCTATCACCAAATGCAGGTAATTATTCTGATCTCGAAGTCTGTCCATAGCGCCATGGAGCTTCGAAATGTACCGATCCTATCTGGTATTGTACTCCTCCAAGCGCTAACGGGCCTGAGCAGCACGTCCTCGCTCTATCTCTACCATCTCCAGCAAATCCCTGTTAAGTGAAGCTAAGAGCGCGATGCGGGCGGAATCAGTCGGTATCTGTAGGAGCTGGCTCTCAGCCAAGTACGAATGATGAGTCATCCGTTGTACGTCAGTCTCAAGTATGTGTCTACTCTCAATAAGTTCCTGTTTCTCTAATTTTTCCCTAGCTAGTTGCGCTTTCAAAGTCGCGATCTCCCTATTTTGGTTATCTATCGTGAGTTGGCGCATGCGAAGGACAGCCTGAGCGCGAGTACGAGGAGCAGCCATTTCCTAGGATAAAATCGAAGGCAAAGCATCAGAATCGTATCAAAGATAAAAAGGCACAAAATAGAAACAAAGTTGTCGTGGAAAACTTTTGCTACTAAGAGTTGTGAAGCAATTGAAGAGATAGATTTTTGAAGGCTATTCGAAAGTTAGGAAACAGATGAAAGTTGGATTTCAAGAACAGATGATAGTTGGACTCGGATTGGGATGCACTAGGCTTTTGCCAAAATTTGACTTCGCCAAATTTTATCTGTCAAAATCCCAGCGGGATTATGAACCTGGCGGCTCTGATACCATTTAAATGTCACGCCTCGTATCCGAAGCGTCGGCGACATCCGGCATTGTTTAACAAATACTTGAAAACAATTAAGCCTCGTATCAAAATGCCAAAAACCAGTCTTTTCATAAATTAAACATTGTCTTTACAATGACAATAGAAATAAAAATTACATCAAAGTTGCAATTGCGGAAACTGAACAAAAGGGAAATAAAGTCTAAAATTCCGGAAACTTGTCTGTCGATCACCATCCCCAGAACGCGTCCTGCTCCTCTTCGTTTAGTTGTTCCTCATTTTTTTCTGAAATTTGTAAGGGGTGAGTGTTTTGGGAAACACTCAGCAAGTGGGGGGTCGATCGATATCCAATTATACATATAGAACTTAGTCTTTAAAACATTTCTTTAACACACTTTCAAATCTCATTACTTTTAACTTACAGAAACGAATCGAATTAAGACAAAAGTTAACAGATGATTCAGAACAATTCAGAAGCAGATCAGAACAATTCAGAACAGACACAAGACTGTTACTCATCTCATTTCCATGGTTAAATTGTCCCCAATATGTTAGTCCTCTAAGGGGTGAGGCCAGAACACGGTTTTATACCCACCGATGGGGGCCAGACAGAACATGGTTTTATACCCACCAATGGGGGCTAGACAGAACATGGTTTTATACCCACCAATGAGGGCCAGACATAATTACAATTCTCGTCCCATTTCAAATTTGAATCATAACAGTGCAACAGAATTCAGAAGTCACAGACAGAACTTTTCAGATGTTCAGATTTAAGAGTTTTCATACAGACACAGCGGAACCAAGAATTTCGAAGCATAGAAGAGAACACATAATCGATCGAAATTTTAAACGTAGTGCACAGTAATTTTCGGAAATAGTGACATACATTAGCATGTCATGATATTTTTATGCAAAGAGCAAAATACAACGAAATACTTAACAAAAGCCCACTTACTTGAACTTTTGTTCAAAGTTTCCTTTTGAAATTTTGACAGTACTTCGACGCAACTCTAACAAACACTGTCTTTAATTGGGCAGCACTTCGACACAGGGTTTCCGTACTGGACTGCACGAAAATATTTCCTCCTTCTTCCTTGACTTCGGCTGAGACTTGAGGGGAAGATGGGATCCAAAAATTTGAGAGGTATTGGTGTGCTCTTTCTCAACCTATTGAGTAGTATTTATAGGCAACAAAAAGACCTTCCACCTAGCCCACTTTGGTCGACCACTTGGGTTCCAAGAAAGGGTTTTAATGTGGTTCAAAATCTCATGCACTCTTTAAATGTCACGTTGATTTTCTAAAGAGTCATTTCCTGCATCATTAATATGTCCTAGCCTTAAGCTCCTCCCGCAGCTCCTTCATAGGTTAACGCAAAGGTTATTTCCTGCATATTCAATTTGTCCAAACTCTTGGCTCCACTTATAGCTCCCTTTTTGTTCTTGTTAGGACAAGCTTGGTTGAGCTTCTTCCAGCTGAAGGATCGAGTCCTTGAGCTGGGGTTTTATTCCTCCCGTGACAGTACTTCGATGGATGCAGTTACTTTCAGCTTGGCTTCATGTTGAGTTGATCACCGAGCTTTGAAGTTATTCTCTCGAGTTAAATTTACTGAAATCTAAGTTGATATTCAAGTTATCTAGTTGTAACGAAAATTTTAGGGTTTAGTTTGAGTTAAACTTCAAGTTCGTATTACTTACTTGATTCGCCTTGGATCGAAAAATCTAGGGTTCTCACATTTACACTGGTAAATGCAGGGCGATCGAATAATTTTGCTGATGCCCTGAACAGAGCAAAGGGAGCTGAAGCCGGCTTGATTAGGCAGAAAGGAGCTTTGTATGTTGCCCCAGCACCGAGACACAGCAGCCATCTACTACTCAGTTCCAGCAACCCCATCCCAGATATGAGAGTGGTAGTGGCAGTGGAAAGAAAGATCAGTTAAAAACTAGAGGGAAACAGTTTAAGAAGTCTGGCAGCAGTTCTTCTAGCTCCAGTGGTTCCAGACAGAGTTATATCGGGGCTTATTGCAGGACTTGTGGTGGGAGACATCCCACAGAGCAATGCCAAGGAGTACTTGATAGTTGCCGCATCTGCCGACATCAGGGACATTTTCTAGAGTATGTACACAGAGATGTTCCCAGGGATCCCAGGGAGCAGAATCAGGTGGATCAGAAGCACAGCCTGATAGACAAGTATATGCTGTTCACTCGTTCCAGCCAGCACCTACCCAGTCACAGCCAAGGCCAGGAGGAAGCCAGACGGTTAGCCAGCCTCTTAGACAGAAGGCCAAAGTGTTTGCATTGACTGAGGAACAGGCCCAGGATGCACCTGATGATGTAGTTGCAGGTAACTTTACTCTTTGTGGTTATCCTGTATATGTATTGATAGATACAGGTGCATCACATGAAAGGGGATCGGTTACGGGTGTTTAAATACGCAACAGAAGTTCAAAATTTTATTTTAAAGAAGAAAATCGAACACCTCTACTAAGATGTGTAGCAAATACTAAAACACAATATATGACATTCATAGTGTGTTTAAGAAATTACCTATCAATCTCTTGAGATTGATATTTGGCTCCAACCAAGTTGTAAACAACTAGGCTCTTCAAGGATGACAATTTACAAGCCTTCCTTTGAACACTCCTTGTTCAAAAATCAAGTCCACCACCAACTAGGAAGATCTCCTCTTATTTTGCACTAGAAAAATAAGAGGATTTTTCAATGAGAAGTGAGAGCTTTCTTCAACAATTGAAGGAGCAAAAATTGGAGAGAATGAGACTCAAATTTTCGGCCAAAGTGGTTAGGGAGAGAAGGGAGGATGATTTTTCTTGGGTGTGGAAAAAGTTAAAGCAAAAAGGTGCATGCCAAGTCTTGGTTATACAAAAAGTTGTCTCCCAACCTTTCACCTCCCATGCATGCAAATCTATTTGGGTTATTTAACAATTAAAAACCCATGGACTTAAATTTAAATGTCTCAAACAAATTTGAGCTCAATTAAACTTTACTTGATTTTACTCAAGCCCACTAGTTTAATAATTATTTCTAATTGGGCTCTACAATGCCCAATGTTATTTAATTAATTCAACACTTGAATTAAATTAATTATTTGAACTCTACTAGGCCCACTAGTGTTTAATTAATTCAACACTTGAATTAATTTAGATTAGTCCATAATAATGTTTATGAAAATCACAATTTTCAAATACATTATTTGTTTGGCCAACTTTTAACATAGGAACACTTCCTTAAATTAAAAGTTACATTCTCCTTATAGAAGTCATACTTCTATTTTTTATTTACGCTTATAAACTCCTTTATAAGCCGTTCAACATATTGAACTATTTTACTTCTTAATGAAATCTAGAAAGCTAGCACTTGTGTGGCCCTCAATGGTTCATTGATACAACTAGCCGTGAGTTCACATCTCCATGTGATTCGGACTAAACATGTCCTTATACGAGCATACCCCAATTGCTCCATTCTTAATTATCAACTCCTTGATAACAAGAACGTCAGAACTCAAGTCTGATAGTACCCAACCAATCATGTTAAACGCCTAGCAGCATCGCTTATATGATTCCATAGGTATCAAATGATATTGCCTGCAAGAACCATTCTATTATGGTTAGCGTACAGTACGGTCCCTTCATCTCATATATCCCGACCGATTCGACAAGTATTGGTATATCGAGAGTTGTCAATGAATCGATACTATGTGTCATGTTGTAGTTGCATCGGTGGTGTAATCTATGAAACCCCTTTCATAATTACAACCATACTCTGATCAGAGATTTCATACTACATACACATAGGATATCCATACCCGAAGCTAAGTGGTGAATCCCCGAGTACAATGCATCGACTATATGTTTCGACAAAACACCCAACCTTGCCACCTGATGACCCCTTGAGAGTCGGTAAAAAAGTCAAAGTGCAATGCTAGCACATAGAGTCTCAATGATGTCACGGGTCGTAAGGACTAATGGTGTACAACCATAAACTAGGACATTTCCACTCGATAAATGAGAACCACTTGGAAAGTCCTTTATGGAGGGTTGTTCAGTGCACTCTACAAGAAGCACCTATCTACATGCTCGGACATCACAATGTCCCCTACCAATGAAACATGGTACTCACATCGCAGATACTATTCTCGAACTCGAGCGGCCTATATCCTTCTTAGCGGCGGCTGAATCGACTAGGAACTGCTTAGAATATACAGTATTGTAAATATGAGTTTCATGATACTCATCATATGAGCATCTCATATTCTTTCTACTATTTGTCTATTCAAGGACTTTAACTATGCAACTAGCATGGGTATACAGATAAAGAAGTGCCAAAACAATAATTTCAAATATTATTAAAATAAAGACTCTTTATACATAGAGTTTCATTGTGAACACTCGGCCAACACTTGGCTCGACGTGCACCTACTCTAACGATCTCCCACTTGCACTAGAGCCAACTACCCATATGCTTCAAACCCATCGATTCACGATGCTTCTCCAATAATGGTCCAGGTAAAGGCTTAGTTAGCGGATCAGCAACATTATCTGCGGAGCCGACTCTGTCAATCGACACTTCTCCTCTTTCCACAATCTCTCGGAGGATGTTGTACTTTCTCAATACGTGTTTGGACTTCTGATGAGACCTTGGCTCCTTTGCTTGAGCAATGGCTCCCGTGTTATCACAAAACACCGGGACAGGAGCAACTCCATTAGGAATGACGCCCAACTCTTGGACGAAATTCCTTATCCAAACAGCCTCCTTTGCTGCAGCTGATGCATCAATATATTCTGCCTCAGTGGTGGAATCCACTGTACTGTCTTGCTTTGAACTCTTCCAAGAGACAACAGCACCATTGAGCATGAATATGAATCCAGAGTTTGACTTCGAGTCATCGATATCGCTTTGGAAGCTATAGTCGGTATAGCCTTCCAATTTCAGTTCTCCGCCCCCATAGACCAAGAACAACTTATTGGTCCTTCTCAAATACTTGAGGATGTCTTTCACAGCTTTCCAATGTGGAAGACCAGGGTTCGATTGATATCTACTCACTACACTTAGTGCGAAAACCACGTCAGGACGTGTAGATATCATCTCATACATGATGCTACCAATCGCAGATGCATAAAGAATGCTTGTCATCGCCGCTATCTCTGCATCAGTCTTGGGAGACATAGACTTGGATAGGGACACGCCATGACACATTGGTAGATGTCCTCTCTTGGACTCATCCATCGAGAACCGCTTCACGATGGTATCAATGTATGTGGACTGGGTGAGACCAAGCAATCTTTTTTATCTATATCTATAGATCTGTATTCCCAATACAAAGGATGCTTCACCCAAGTCCTGCATCGAGAACTTACTTGCTAACCATATTTTAGTTGATTGCAATATTCCTACATCATTCCCAATGAGTAGAATGTCATCAACATAAAGCACCAGGAATATCACAGCATTCCCACTGACCTTCTTATACACATAGGGTTCCTCAGGATTCTTAGTAAAACCAAACTCTTTGATTGTACTGTCGAATATGAGGTTCCAACTCCTAGATGCCTGCTTTAGACCATAAATAGATCTCTGAACTTTGCATACCATATGCTCACTTTCGACAGATGTAAACCCTTCAGGTTGAGACATGTAAATCTCTTCCTTAATATCCCCATTAAGAAAGGCTGTCTTGACATCCATCTGCTATATCACATAGTCATACCATGCAGCTATGTCTAGCAATATATTTATCGACTTGAATATTGCAACTGGAGAAAAGGTTTCCTCAAAGTCAACTCCTTGTCTTTGAGTATATCTTTTTGCCACCAATCGCGCTTTGATGGTCAATACCTTCCCATCCGCCCCAAGTTTCCTCTTGTAAATCCATTTAGACCCTATGGGAACAATTCCCTCAGGTGGATCCACGAGATTTCACACTTGGTTCGAATGCATGGAATTCATCTCAGATTCCATTGCTTCAAGCCACTTGGATGAATCGGCATCAGATAACGCTTCCTTGAAGGTCCTTGGATCACATCCATGGATATGCTCATCATGGCCCTCTTCAAGAAGCAGACCATACCTCATAGGTGGTCTCGAGACTCTCTCGGATCTTCTAGGAGCTTGTATCTCCTCTCTTGGCTCTTCTGGTGTGGGTTCTACAATTGTGAGTGCCTCTCGAATCTCTTCGAGTTCTATCATCTCCCTTTTTCTATCCAATTGAAATTCCTTTTTCAAAAAAGTTGCATTCCTAAAAACAAACACCTTTGTTTCTCGGGGATAATAGAAATAGTATCCAACTGAATTCCTTGGATATCCCACAAAGTAGCATAAAATGGATCGACTATCCAATTTATCTCCCACTACCTACTTCACATAAGCAGGGCACCCCCATATTCTAAGATAAGAGTATTTGGGAGGCTTACACATCCATATCTCATATGGTGTCTTATCAACTGCCTTTGAATGGACATTGTTCAACAATAGTGCCGCTGTCTCAAGCGCATATCCCCAAAAGGATGGCGGAAACTCCGTGAACCCCCTCATAGATCGAACCATGTCCATCAAAGTTTGGTTACGAGGCTCCGAAACACCATTCAACTGGGGTGTAGCGGGCGGAGTCCACTGCGAGAGAATCCCATTCAACCTAAGATACTCTTGGAACTCGGCACTCAGGTACTCACCACCTTGATCCGATCGAAGTGCCTTGATGGTTCGTCACAATTGTTTCTCTACTTCACTTCTGAATTCTTTGAACCGTTCAAATGCTTCAAACTTGTATTTCATCAAATACACATACCCATACCTCGAAAAGTCATCGGTAAAGGTGATGAAGTAGGCATGTCCATGCTTAGGGGTGATGCTAAGCGGACCGCACACATCGGTATAGATCAAATCCAATAACCCTTTGGCTCGCTCCACATTGCCCTTAAAGGGAATTTTGGTCATCTTTCCTTTTAGACAGGATTCACAAGTCGTGAGAGCATTAATGTTAGACATATCAAACATGCCCACTCCCACTAGCTTGTTCATCCTTCTTAGAGAAATATGTCCTAATCGAGCATGCCATAATTGTGCCGAATTTAGAGTATCTTGTTTTCGCTTGTTTGTTGTTGTTATTGCTTAGACATTGTTTAGTGGAATATCTTTCAATTTTAAGGTGTAGAGATCGTTTTCAAGTTCTACAATACCAATTAAACATTCATTCTTATAAATGTTTCAAACACCTTTGCTAAATAAACGAGAATATCCATCTTTATCTAGCATAGAAATAGAAATAATGTTTTTTACCAAATCTGGTACAAACAAAACATCTCTCAAAATAAACTTAAAATCATTGTTCAAAAGTAAACAAACATCTCCTACGGCCTTGGCAGCAACTCTTGCTCCATTGCCCATCCTCAAGAAGGTCTCACCTTCCCTGAGCCCCCTACTTCTTCCCATCACCTGCAAATCATTACAGAGATGTGAGCCACAGCCGGTATCCAATACCCAAGAAGTAGATTTAATTGAAATGTTTACTTCAATATAGAACATACCGTTTCCAGAAATCTTCTGGGGAAGATATTCCCTACAGTTACGCCTCCAATGTCCAGGCTTGTTGCAGTGATGACATATGTCAACAGTCTTGTCAGCCTTCACTGGTGTGGCTGCCACAGCGGGACTCGGAGTCTTCCTCTTCAAGGGCACGTTCTTCTTGGGACATTGGGAAGAACGCTTCATTCCCTTTCCAGGTGGACCAGTCTTCGTACCAGATGAAGAGCCCACATAAAGAACCGACTTCTCTTTCTTCATGGTGGACTCAAAAGTCACAAGCATGTTCACCAACTCCTCAAGGGTCGGCTCCATCTTGTTCATATTGAAATTCACCACAAAAAGATCAAATGAGCTAGGCAGCGACAAAAGCAACACGTCGGTGGTCAGCTCCGATGGCAATGCAAGATCCATGCCCACAAGCTTATCCACGATGTTGAACCTTAATGGACGGTTGCCATGAGTTCCCTAAATAATATGAGCCGAAATCATGGGAGTTCCACGTAGTTCACATCACCATGTCAATGGATGTCACAGCTTTTCGGCACCCAGGGCCCTCCCAATAATATGAGCCGAGCCCTCGGGTCAGTATCAGCAACCACCTCCCCGATTCGAGAGTGGTGGTAGCAGCAGCGGGAGGAAAGACAGTTTGAAAGTGAAGGGGAAGCAGTTCAAGAAATCAGGGAGCAGTTCGTCGAGCTCCAGTGGGCCGAGACAGACAGGGTCGGGCCAGAGATCAGAGTATACAGGGGTTTACTATAGTGCTTGTGGAGGTAGACATGCCACCGAGCAGTGTCAGGGCGTGATGGGTCGCTGCAACATTTGCAGACAGCAGGGCCACTTCGCCAAGGTCTGTCCACAGAGAGGTGCACAGCAGACTCAGAGTGTAGGAGCATCTGGCTCTGTAGCTCAGCCTGAGAGGCAAGCTTCATCTGTTCATTCATTCCAGCCAGCCCCTGCATCTACACAGCCCAGAGCTCGAGGTGGCCAGACAGTGAGCCAACCTCCGAGACAGCAGGCTCGAGTGTTTGCGCTGACAGAAGAGCAGGCTCAGGATGCCCCTGATGACGTGATAGCAGGTAATTGTTCGCTTTGCGGTTATCCTGCTTATGTTCTGATAGACACAGGTGCATCACATACATTCTTATCTGAGCGTTTTGCATTGACATATGCATTGCCTATTGAGTCGTTGTCTACTGTAGTGTCTATCTCTTCTCCTTTGGGGACAGGGTTGATATCAGTGACATCTGTTAGATCATGTTTACTACAGTATGATGGGCATGAGATAGATTTAGACTGTATTGTACTTGGGTTATCTGATTTTGATTGCATTATTGGTATCGACATGCTAACCAAGTACAGAGCGACAGTAGACTGTTTCCACAAGATTGTTAGCTTCAGACCAGAGATGGCTGAAGAGTGGAAGTTCTACGGCAAAGGGTCTAGAGCTAGGATTCCTTTGATTTCAGTATTGTCTATGACTCGATTACTCCAGAAAGGAGCAGAAGGGTTCCTGGTCTATTCAGTAGATTTACTGAAATCGAGCCCAGCATTGGCAGATCTGCCAGAGGTTTGCGAGTTTGCAGATTTGTTCCCCGATGAGATTCCGGGATTGCCTCCAGTCAGAGAGGTAGATTTTTGTATCGACCTAGTACCAGGTACGATTCCTATTTCTCGAGCTCCTTATAGAATGGCACCGATAGAGTTGAAAGAATTGAAAGAACAGCTTGAAGATTTGCTGGCCAAGGGATATATCAGACCGAGTGTATCTCATTGGGGCGCCCTAGTGCTATTCGTGCGAAAGAAAGACGGTTCGATGAGATTGTGTATCGATTACCGGCAACTGAACAAGGCAACAGTAAAGAGCAAGTACCTATTGCCTCGCATCGACGATTTGTTTGATCAGTTGCAGGGATCCTATGTCTATTCCAAGATCGACTTGCGATCTGGATATCACCAGCTAAGAGTTAGAGATGTTGATATAACGAAGATAGCATTCCGAACCATGTATGGACATTATGAGTTTATTGTCATGCCTTTTGGTTTAACGAATGCGCCAGCGGTGTTTATGAGTCTGATGAACCGTGTCTTTCAGAGGTATCTAGATGAGTTTGTGATTGTTTTTATAGATGATATTTTGGTTTACTCGAGAAATGAGACTGATCATGCTGAGCATTTGAGAATTGTATTGCAGACGTTAAGAAATGAGCAACTGTATGCTAAACTGTCAAAGTGTGAGTTTTGGCTGAGACATGTTGTCTTCTTGGGTCATATCATATCTGGAGACGGTATTTCTGTTGATCCGAGCAAAGTCGAGGCAGTGATTAGTTGGCCTAGACCAACTTCTGTGCCAGAGATACGCAGTTTCATGGGTCTAGCAGGGTACTATCGACGATTTATTAAAGATTTCTCCTGTATTGTAAAACCGATTACCCAGTTGACACAAAAGAATACTCCGTTTGTGTGGTCTGAAGATTGTGAGTCTAGCTTCTTAGAGCTGAAGAGACGACTAACTAGTACTTCAGTCCTGACGATACCTTCAGGTACGGGTGATTTCGTTGTATATTGCGATGCATCACACAGAGGGTTAGGATGTGTTCTTATGCAGCGACAGCATGTTATTGCCTATGCTTCGAGACAGTTGAAGCCACACGAGACTCGATACCCAATTCATGATCTTGAATTGGCGGCTATCGTATTTGCACTGAAGATATGGCGACACTATCTCTATGGTGAGAAATTTGAGATCTACTCTGATCACAAAAGC
>NW_027358383.1:63814-82943 GCF_012295235.1 Primulina huaijiensis | reverse complement strand
ATTTGATACAGATAGTAGACCGTTGCGACTTGCCACTATTCAGTGTGAACCAGATTTGATTGTTCGCATCAAAGAGGCACAAAGAACAGATCAGAGTGTTCAGAAGTCGATTGATATGGTCAGATCAGGACATATTTCTGAGTATCAGGTACATGATCATGCTTTGTATGTGAATAACCGTCTTGTTGTGCCAGATGTTTCAGATTTGAAACAACAGATACTGTCAGAAGCGCACTGTAGTCGGTTCAGTATTCATCCTGGTGGCAGGAAGATGTACAATGATCTGAAAACACAATTCTGGTGGAAACAGATGAAGACAGATATTGCAGAGTTTGTGTCTAAGTGCTTGAATTGCCAACAGGTGAAGGCCTAGAGAAAGAAGCCCTGAGGGTTACTTCAGAGTTTAGCTATTCCTGAGTGGAAATGGGATCACATTTCCATGGATTTCGTTACGAAGTTACCACGATCATCTCGAGGTTATGATGCGATTTGGGTGGTGATAGATAGATTGACCAAATCCGCATGCTTCATTCTGTACAAGATGACGTACAGATATGATTAGATGGCCGAGATATATGTCCGAGAATTGGTCAGATTACATGGTGTGCTGAAGTCGATCGTATCAGATCGTGATCCACGATTCACTTCACACTTTTGGCACAGTTTACAGCAGGCTCTAGGTACGACTTTACACTTGAGTACTGCTTACCATCCTCAGACCGATGGACAGTCAGAGCGGACTCTCCAGACTTTAGAAGATATGCTGAGAGCTGTAGTAATAGATTTTGGTACTAGTTGGCAAGATTCACTAGCTCTTTGTGAATTTTCGTACAACAACAGCTACCAGACTAGCAACGAGATGGCACCGTTCGAAGCGTTATACGGAAAGAAGTGCAGATCTCCGTTGTACTGGGATGACATCTCAGAGATACCAGAACTTGGGCCTGATATGATTCGTGAAATGACTGAGAAAGTAAAGATAATTCAGAAGCGAATGAAGATGGCACAAGATAGACAGGAAAAGTACGCGAACATCAGACGTAGACCGTTAGTGTTTTAGCAGGGAGATAGAGTATTCTTAAAGATTTCTCTATTCAGAGGCGTGGTCTAATTTGGCAAGCGTGGGAAGTTGTCTCCTCGATACGTCAGTCCGTACGAGATTCTTGAAAAGATTGGCGATCGTGCGTATAGACTTGCTATTCCTCCTTCTCTATCTGGGATACATGACGTCTTCCATGTATCAACGTTTCGTAGATATATGCCAGATAGTTCTCATGTCATTCAGCCTGAAGAAGCCGAGTTAGATCAGACGTTGAGTTACGTTGAGCAGCCGATTCAGATTCTTGATCGGAAAGAGAAACAGCTCAGAACGAAGACTATTCCATTAGTGAAAGTTCAGTGGAGTCGTCATGGCATTGAAGAAGCGACTTGGGAAACAGAATCAGAGATGAGACAGAGATATCCAGAACTATTCGCATGATGTGAGTATTTATTCAGTTTTGATTATCTTATACATGCTTCGATTGATTGCTTGCGAGTTCGAGGACGAACTCATATCTAAGAGGGGGAGAAATGTAATTCCCAAGGATTGTAGGTTGATAAGATGAGATTATGAAGTTTTCATGAAAGGACACCGCCCCCGCGCCCCAGTTTCTACCGCACCCACGATGAAAAAGGGACCGCACCCGCGGTCGCTGTTTCTGAATTTTTAGATGGGGATGCCGTGAGCTGAGCGCACCCGCTGTGAAAAGCTACCGCACCCGCGGTGCGACGTGTTGAGTGAAAAATAAAACATGTGTCCTAGCCATGCATATATAATGTGTACTTAGTCTCATTCCTTCGAGATTTGCAGCCAGGAATTGAGAGAGAAACCTCCATAGCTAAAGCTTCATTTCACCTTGGATTTGTGATTGTACATGATCCGGCCATCCGATTTTCAATCCAAGTGTAGATTCTTGCTCTTCTCATTACTAGCTTCAAGAGGATGTAAGTATCTTTTAGTTTCAGCATGTTTGGGAGTTTACATATTGGGGAAATTCTGATATGCTTGTAATTATGTTTTCTCGAGATCATTGACATCGTAGAAACGTAAACGAATCGAGAAAGTGATACCGTATGTGATTGTTATGAGTTTTTCAGCATGTATTGGGTGGAAATGATGCAGATTTGGAGATCTTGATATATAGATTATGATGGTTGTGAGTTGAGGATTTGACTTGTTGATATATGTTGCGATTTGAGTTGATCGGTATTGAGAAATCACGCTGTTATGCCGTCGAATTGTATTGAGATTGAATAATGAGTTGTACAAGACTTGCTTTGAGTTGTGTCTTGATAGATTATATCTATACATTGTCATTTCAGATTTGATATTGACAGATTCGACATCGAGACTTCGACTACGACAAAGATTATACGACAAGAAGGTATAATTCATGTTGATTCGGGGAGATATAACTCGAATTAGATCTGATTTGAGTTTCCCAAAATCACATACTAGATTGTTATCTTTTTATATGTTGATGCTTTGTTTATAGATTTATATTCAAGCATTTAAGATAGGAGAGTCATTGGCAGACTTGCCAAGCTAGACGTTCGGTGATATCGACGCATAGGAGCAGATTTCCTCCGATTGTAGACACTCGATACAGACAGGACTGAAGTCTAGGAATAAGACGTACCGCCACCACGATCGGGAGAGTAGGTGGGAGACTTGTTACGTCTTATTCACACCGGGATCCCTAGACTTAGATATGAGTCGAGTCAAAGAATAAGAGTCGAAGAGTTTTATCTGTATTCACTAGTGTGTCATAATTACTGATTTATGAGTTATGATTTTGTATTTAATTGCATGACATGCATGTATACATGTTTTATACTGGGATTTGTTCTCACCGGAGTTTCCGGCTGTTGTTGCGTCTGTATGTGTGCATAACAACAGGTGAGGCAAGATCAGGGTCGAGACGAGGATGATTGAGAGATGATAGAGTGGTGATCACGGGCGTAGCAGAGTAACTAGTTGTTGTATTAGACATGTATTAATACTTTTTAATACTAGTTTGATTGTATGAATGAAACAAGACATGTATTTGCTTTTAAATGAAATACGATAAATCTTATATAGGTGTAGTATGTTAAAAACAAAAATTTTGACCCACATTTTCTAGCAAAGATCCATTTAATCCCAATGATAATCGAGTTAGAGCCCGGGTCCCCACAACAGGTGGTATCAGAGCCGTAGGTTCTGTATAGACTGAGATAGAAGATAGTGAGCGGGGTAGATCGAGTCGTCTTCCTTGCTTATATCATGCTAGCACACGTCATGATTTATTGCTTTCACGATGATATGTTGTATTTTTATCTGAGTTGATCACAGCATTTACTTGCCAAGACTGAATCAAAACCGATTCTGGATCAGAGGTATATGATCAGAGGAGGACTGAGACAGATTGTATAGACTGTATACTAATCCGTTTGATAATCAGATATGCCTCCTCGACGAGTACCGCAACCAGTAGTAGGTCGGGAACCAGAACAGGGCAGTACTTCCAATGATCCGATGGATGTGACCGTTACACCGATGGAGACCTTGTTAAAGCGGTTTCAGTCGTTCCGACCACCGACACTGAAGGGCACAGAAAATTCAGTTGAGTGTGAAAGCTGTTTAGATGACATCGAGATGTTATTTGATTCTCTTGACTACACCGATGAACGACGAGTTAAATTAATAGGGCATCAGTTGCAAGAAGTGGCGAAGAATTGGTGGCTTACCACAAAGAGGGCCTTGGAGCATCGGGGTACAGAGGTCACTTGGAAGGTGTTCAAGATAGAGTTCTATCAGTGATTCTTTCCCGTCTCCTACCGAAAAGACAAAGGTGCTGAATTTGCCAACCTGAGACAGGGACAGCTGAACATCGAGGAATATGTGGCTATGTTCTCCACATTGCTCCAATTTGCTCCCCACGTTGCTGGGAATGACGAGGCCGTTGCGGATCAGTTTATCAATGGTTTGAATCCGGAGATATTCACCTTGGTGAACACGGGACGACCCAACAATTTTTCTGATGCCTTAAACAGGGCGAAGGGAGCAGAAGCCGGGTTGCTTAGGCAACGAAGCACTTCTTATACCACTCAGACTCCTAGACCACCCCAGCCTCGGGTCAGTATCAGCAACCCCATCCCCGATTCGAGAGTGGTGGTAGCAGCAGCGGGAGGAAAGACAGTTTGAAAGTGAAGGGGAAGCAGTTCAAGAAATCAAGGAGCAGTTCGTCGAGCTCCAGTGGGCCGAGACAGACAGGGTCGGGCCAGAGATCAGAGTATACAGGGGTTTACTATAGTTCTTGTGGAGGTAGACATGCCACCGAGCAGTGTCAGGGCGTGATGGGTCGCTGCTACATTTGCAGACAGCAGGGCCACTTCGCTAGGGTCTGTCCACAGAGAGGTACACAGCAGACTCAGAGTGTAGGAGCATCTGGCTCTGTAGCTCAGCCTGAGAGGCAAGCTTCATCTGTTCATTCATTCCAGCCAGCCCCTACATCGACACAGCCCAGAGCTCGAGGTGGCCAGACGGTGAGCCAACCTCCCAGACAGCAGGCTCGAGTGTTTGTGCTGACAGAAGAGCAGACTCAGGATGCCCCTGATGACGTGATAGCAGGTAATTGTTCGCTTTGCGGTTATCCTGCTTATGTTCTGATAGACACAGGTGCATCACATACATTCTTATCTGAGCGTTTTGCATTGACATATGCATTGCCTATTGAGTCGTTGTCTACTGTAGTGTCTATCTCTTCTCCTTTGGGGACAGGGTTGATATCAGTGACATCTGTTAGATCATGTTTACTACAATATGATGGGCATCAGATAGATTTAGACTGTATTGTACTTGGGTTATCTGATTTTGATTGCATTATTGGTATCGACATGCTAACCAAGTACAGAGCGATAGTAGACTGTTTCCACAAGATTGTTAGATTCAGACCAGAGATGGCTGAAGAGTGGAAGTTCTACGGCAAAGGGTCTAGAGCTAGGATTCCTTTGATTTCAGTATTGTCTATGACTCGATTACTCCAGAAAGGAGCAGAAGGGTTCCTGGTCTATTCAGTAGATTTACTGAAATCGAGCCCAACATTGGCAGATCTGCCAGTGGTTTGCGAGTTTGCAGATGTGTTCCCCTATGAGATTCCGGGATTGCCTCCAGTCAGAGAGGTAAATTTTTGTATCGACCTAGTACGAGGTACGGTTCCTATTTCTCGAGCTCCTTATAGAATGGCACCGATAGAGTTGAAAGAATTGAAAGAACAGCTTGAAGATTTGCTGGCCAAGGGATATATCAGACCGAGTGTATCTCCTTGGGGCGCCCCAGTGCTATTCGTGCAAAAGAAAGACGGTTTGATGAGATTGTGTATCGATTACCGGCAACTGAACAAGACAACAGTAAAGAACAAGTACCCATTGCCTTGCATCGACGATTTGTTTGATCAGTTGCAGGGATCCTCTGTCTATTCCAAGATCGACTTGCGATCTGGATATCACCAGCTAAGAGTTAGAGATGTTGATATACCGAAGATAGCATTCCGAACTAGGTATGGACATTATGAGTTTATTGTCATGCCTTTTGGTTTAACGAATGCGCCAGCGGTGTTTATGAGTCTGATGAACTGTGTCTTTCAGAGGTATCTAGATGAGTTTGTGATTGTTTTTATAGATGATATTTTGGTTTACTCGAGAAATGAGACTAATCATGCTGAGCATTTGAGAAATGTATTGCAGACGTTAAGAAATGAGCAATTGTATGCTAAACTGTCAAAGTGTGAGTTTTGGCTGAGACAGGTTGTCTTCTTGGGTCATATCATATCTGGAGACGGTATTTCTGTTGATCCGAGCAAAGTCGAGGCAGTGATTATCGGCCTAGAGCAACTTCTGTGCCGGAGATACGCAGTTTCATGGGTCTAGCAGGGTACTATCGACGATTTATTAAAGATTTCTCCAGTATTGCAAAACCGATTACCCAGTTGACACAAAAGAATACTCCGTTTGTGTGATCTGAAGATTGTGAGTCTAGCTTCTTAGAGCTGAAGAGACGACTAACTAGTACTCCAGTCCTGACGATACCTTCAGGTACGGGTGATTTTGTTGTATATTGCGATGCATCACACAGAGGGTTAGGATGTGTTTTTATGCAGCGACAGCATGTTATTGCCTATGCTTCGAGACAGTTGAGGCCACACGAGACTAGATACCCAATTCATGATCTTGAATTGGCGGCTATCGTATTTGCACTGAAGATATGGCGACACTATCTCTATGGTGAGAAATTTGAGATCTACTCTGATCACAAAAGCCTGAAGTATCTATTTTCTCAGTCAGAGTTGAACATGAGACAGCGTAGATGGCTCGATTTATTGAAGGATTTCGATTGTGAAATCAAATACTATCCAGGGAAATCGAACGCAGCAGCGGATGCTTTGAGTCGCAAGGTATGTTCCCTATCCTTATCGACGATAGGTGTTTCGAAGTTAGTTGAAGATTGTTGTTTGTCTGGATTAGAATTTGATACAGATTGTAGACCGTTGCGACTTGCCACTATTCAGTGTGAACCAGATTTGATTGTTCGCATCAAAGAGGCACAAAGAACAGATCAGAGTGTTCAGAAGTTGATTGATATGGATAGATCAGGACATATTTCTGAGTATCAGGTACATGATCATGCTTTGTATGTGAATAACCGTCTTGTGGTGCCAGATGTTTCAGATTTGATACAACAGATACTGTCAGAAGCGCACTGTAGTCGGTTCAGTATTCATCCTGGTGGCAAAAAGATGTACAATGATCTGAAAACACAATTCTGGTGGAAACAGATGAAGACAGATATTGCAGAGTTTGTGTCTAAGTGCTTGAATTGCCAACAGTTGAAGGCCGAGAGAAAGAAGCCCGGAGGGTTACTTCAGAGTTTAGCTATTCCTGAGTGGAATGGGATCACATTTCCATGGATTTCGTTACGAAGTTACCACGATCATCTCGGGGTTATGATGCGATTTGGGTGGTGAGAGATAGATTGACCAAATCCGCATGCTTCATTCCGTACAAGATGACGTACAGATATGATTAGCTGGCCGAGATATATGTCCGAGAAGTGGTCAGATTACATGGTGTGCCGAAGTCGATCGTATCAGATCACGATCCACGATTCACTTCACACTTTTGGCACAGTTTACAGTAGGCTCTAGGTACGACTTTACACTTGAGTACTGCTTACCATCCTCAGACCGACGGACAGTCAGAGCGGACTATCCAGACTTTAGAAGATATGCTGAGAGCTGTAGTACTAGATTTTGGTACTAGTTGGCAAGATTCACTAGCTCTTTGTGAATTTTCGTACAACAACAGCTACCAGACTAGCATCGAGATGGCACCGTTCGAAGCGTTATACGGAAAGAAGTGCAGATCTCCGTTGTACTGGGATGACATCTCAGAGATACCAGAACTTGGGACTGATATGATTCGTGAAATGACTGAGAAAGTAAAGATAATTCAGAAGCGAATGAAGATGGCACAAGCTAGACAGGCAAAGTACGCGAACATCAGACGGGTGTTTTGTGACAACACGGGAGCTATAGCTCAGGCAAAGGAGCCAAGGTCTCATCAGAAATCCAAACACGTATTGAGAAAGTACCACATCCTCCGAGAGATGGTGGAAAGAGGAGAAGTGTCGATTGACAAAGTCGGCTCCGGAGATAATGTTGCTGATCCGCTAACTAAGCCTTTACCTGGACCATTATTCGAGAAGCATCGCGAATCGATGGGTTTGAAGCATATGGATAATTGGCTCTAGTGAAAGTGGGAGATTGTTAGAGTAGGTGCCCGTCGAGCCAAGTGTTAGCCGAGGGTTCATGTTGAAACTCTATGTATAAACAATCTTTATTTTAATAATATTTGAAATTATTGTTTTGGAATTTCTTTATCTGTATACCCATGCTAGTTGCATAGATAAAGTCCTTGAATATACAAGTAATAGAAAGAATATGAGATGCTCATATGATGAGTATCATGAAACTCATATTTGGAATACTGTATATTCTAAACAGTTCCTAGTCGATTCAGCCGCCGCTAAGAAGAATATAGGCCGCTCGAGTTCGAGACTAGTATCTGCGATGTGAGTACCATGTTTCATTGGTAGGGGACATTGTGATGTCCGAGCATGTAGATTGGTGCTCCTGGTAGAGTGCACTGAACAACCCTCCATATAGGACTTTCCAAATGGTTCTCACTTATCGAATGGAAACGTCCTAGTTTATGGTTGTACATCATTAGTCCTTATGACCCAGGACAACATTGAGACTCTATGTGCTAGCATTGCACTTTGACTTGTTTACCGACTCTCATGGGGTCATCAGGTGGCAAGGTTGGGTGTTTTGTCGAAACATATAGGAGTCAATGCATTGTAGTCGAGGATTCACCACTTACCTTCGGGTATGAATATTCTATGTGATCTCATGTATATGTAGTTTGAAATATCTGATCAGAGAATGGTGGTAATTATGAAAGGGGCTTCATAGATTACACCATTGATGCAACTACGATATGACACATTGTATCGATTCATTGACAACTCTCGATATGCCAAGGGTTGTCGAATTGGTCGGGATATTTGAGTTGAAGGGACCTTACTGTACGCTAACCATAATTGAATAGTTCTTGCAGACACTATCATTTGATACCTAGGAAATCATGTAAACGATACTGCTAGACGTTTTACATGATTGGTTGGGTACTATCAGACTTGAGTTCTGACGTTCTCATTATCAAGGAGTTGATAAGTAAGAATAGAGCAATTGGGGTATGCTCATATAAGGACATGTTTAGTCCCGAATCACATGGAGATGTGAACCCACGGCTAGTTGTATCAATGAACCATTGAGGGCCACACAAGTACTAGCTTTCTAAATCCCGTTGAGAAGTAAAATAGTTAAATGTGTTGAACGGCTTATAAAGGAGTTTATAAGCGTAAAGAAAAATAGAAGTACGACTTCTATGAGGGGAATGTAACTTTTAATTTGTGGAAGTGTTCTAAATTAAAAGGTAGCCAAATAAATAACGTATTTGAAAATTGTGATTTTCATAAACATTATTATGGACTAAATTAAATTAATTCAAGTGTTGAATTAATTAAACACTAGTGGGCCTAGTAGAGTCCAAATAATTAAATTAATTTAAGTGTTGAATTAATTAAATAATATTGGGTCTTGTAGAGCCCAATAAGAAATTATTATTCAACTAGTGGGCTTGAGTAAAATCAAGTAAAGTTTAAATGGTCACAAATAAGTTTGAGATATTTAAATAAAAGTCGATGGGCTTTGTAATTGTTACAAGCCTAAATAATTTGTATTCTTGGGAGGTGAAAGTGAAACGTCTGCCTTTCTTTTTCTTAAAATGTGTTAGAATTTTTTTTTAAAACCTTACATAGCATCAGACGAATCTTACACATTTGCATAAAAATATCTTAGAACCATTTTAAAATTAAAACAACCAACTATATATTTGAGAAATACAGCCCATACTATAATCTCTCAAAAATCACTCAAATCATAAATAAAGAGTCCTAAAAATCTTTAACATAAATCATAATCATAAATGCGGAAAGCTAGAAGCGCTGGTCCTCGTGTCGTGTGCACCTTCAGTCCAGTCAGGTCAACCATCAAGGCCTCCCATAGCATTAATATCATAAACACATGCATCAATCACACCTAGTGAGTTTAAAGACTCAACACGTCATATTCTTGATAACAAGTAATACGTATAAAATCACAAGCAACAGTGAAAAATACTTGTACTTAAAATATCGTTTTCATGAAAATGCATAACTTCAAACATGAACATTTTCGTAAACCTTTTTATGATGCATGAACTTTAAGTAAAAACATTTTCATAATAATGCATCAACTTTAAACATAAACATTTTCATGACATGCATAACGTAAACCTCAACTTTTCCTTTTTCCTCATTTCATAACATAAATCCTTTTATCATGATCATAAACATTTTTCCTTTTCCTTTTCTTTTTCTTTTGTTGAATTCAGATCGTTAATTGTGACTTTCCTTAAACCTCAAAAAGTCGATGGATCCATCTACATGAAACCACAGTACTGGGCGACCGGGACAACAGCAACAGTCTCACCGGTCAACTGAGCCTTGGCCTATCCTCTTTCGAATAGAATACGATCGTCGGGGCTCCCTCTGGGCCTTTTTCCATAAATGGGCTCTTTCTGGGGCCTTTTCCTCTCACGATATTCTCATTCTTACCGTTACCACATACTGTTACCTCATACCGTTACCTCATATTCGGAATACTGGAAATACGATCGTCGGGCTCCCACTGGGACCGTCACCCTCACGAAATCTCCAACATTATCGAATTAGTCACAATTAGTTCACTTCCTTCAACGTTTACATTCTCATTACTTTATAAAAATCACGCATAACGTATAATTTTGTTTTTGAAACCAGGCATGCAACATTTCTTTTAAATGTCAACCTTTAAATCATAAAAAATTCCATGGACATTTAAAAATCGTAATTTAATCATGAACATTTCATACACATTTAAAAATAATCATTTTAACCTCAAAAAATTTAAAATAACATTTTGCCATATTAAATCATAAACATATAAAATTCCCTATACATTTAAAATATCATTTTAACATATAAAATCCAATAAACGTTTAAAATATCATTTTAACATATAAAATTCCATAAAAATTCATAACTATAGAAAATAATTATATTAGCACATAAAACAGCATTCAGGGCACTGCCATGATGTATAATAATTTTTAGGTGTAAAAAGACCATTTTATCCCTAGACGTAAAATTTCTCGTTTTTGACTTTTTCTTAATTTCATTGACTCTAACATGTCCCAAATAATTATTTAAGCTTACATGAATTTTCCCATAATTTTATTTTGCTTAAATCGATGTCTTTTAAATTAATCTTTAAATATGACGTATTAATGCGTTTCAACCTCGAATTAACTCAAACCTTAATATAAAATTCCCAAATTAAAAACTTAGACTTCTATTAATTATTTAGCTTAAATTTGATTTTTAATAATTTTATAAAGCTTAAAACTAGGCTTTTCAATTAATTCGTTAATTAACGTATCATGCAGTGATTAAATCCCGAATAAATCCAAAACTCGTTATTTTGATCCCAAATTTTAAACATAACCTTTTTAGTATTTATTCTACCCTTCCAAGTCATGAGCCACACCCGTGGACCCATGGCTCAATTTTTCTTTCTTTAATTTTCGTTTTTTGACCATTAAAAGAACCTACCGAGCCATCTCCCGATTTACTTGAGCCACGCCAGAGCCACCTTGTGCCAAAACCTAGCCAACCCATCTAGGGACCCTACTGACCAAGCCTAGCCCGAAAAACCAGCCCTGGCCCGCTCAACACTACCTGAACCGAAGCATCAATTCTGTGCGCTGTAGTGTGTGAGTGACTCTTGCAAATCTAGGACTCCTAACCCAACTAGGACTCCCCCAACCAAGCCACCACCGAGCCCACCTATACATAACCTTCCCTGGACCATGCCTAGACCAAGCCCAGACCAACCCAAGCCACCAGAACCCACGCACGCAGCACTGAAACATGACAGCAACATCACGCGCATCACTTGCTGCCATGCATACCTCACGTCTTCTTGAACCAGCAGCTAACCAAGCCGCCACAGCCCCTGCCCACGCCCTTAAGTACCCTCCTAGGACCCTAAAGAGTCGACTTAGCCCAGCCCAGAACCCCCAGGCCAAGCCCCTTCTTCCCTGCACAACAGCAACCCTGCGTTGCCCCCATTGAAGTTCTCGGGTGGAGTCCATCTTGGCAAGGACTCCTCCCAGCCCCTGGTTTCCAAGTCCTAGCATGGCTAGGACTCTTCCCTGACTCAAACCATGACCTAGCCCTGACACCAGAGGAGCCATGCAAGGCCTAGCCTATTATTCCCCAAAACCAAGCACTCCAAGCACACTACCACCTGTTTCGGTTCCAGCTTGTATTGTTCATGTTTGTGCAATGTTTTGGTTGAGTTTTATTGTAGAACTCGTTAAATCAGACTACGTATAAGCCATGCATAATTTCTAGTATTTTAAATTAAAAATGATTTTTTTTATTATTTAAAGCATTTTTAAATTTGATAGTCATAATTATTTTTTTTAAATCGCATAAGTTTAGTTTTATCTTTTCAGTTAAATAAGTGAGGTTGGACTGGAGTTGGAGTTTTAAGATAAAATTTAATGATAAAAAAATATTCCTAAATTTAATTTAAGCCAAGGAATAATTTATTTTAATGTAAAAGAAAGTTTAAGAATTTAATTAATTAATTAGAGATAAGTAGTAAATAAATTCTTTTATGTCCAATAATTTAATTAAAAGCCTAAAATAAAATATGTGACCAATTGAGATAAGTTAACCTAGGCTTATTTTATATAATAAATTATAACTTAACATGTTAGTAATTTAATTTAAAAGAATTAGCCATGCATGCAAGATAATTACCATCCTAAACTAATTTATTTAATTCACTAAAATACCTAATGAGTAGATAAAACTTTAAATATTTAAAATACAAGATTTAAGCAATATTTTACCTCATTTTAATCATAGATTTCGGCCACCCCACTTCAAATGATTTAAAATTTTGACAACTCATTTTCATTGATATCTGTCCTTAATCCTCTCTTGGTATGATTAATCCATTCAATCTAAATCTTCAATAATTAAATATTTAAGCAATTTCCTACCCTATTTTGAAAGATAAAATCGGCCACCACACTTGGAGGATTTGATAAATTTTAGTAATTCTCTATTGATATCTTTCCTTAATCCTTTCATTGCATGGTTAATCCCCCCATTTTAACTCATCAATAATTAACCATTAAGCAATTTTCTCCCTTATTCTTGATAAGCAAGAATCGGCCACTCACCCTCAAATATCCCCCTAAAATCTCCCTCAATCAAATAATATCACACATCATTCCATATCTCACAAGCAACTAGGATAGAAAGGTTTTAAAGTTGCCAATCAATTCTCATTCAATTAGTAGACTTCCTCATTCACCTCCTAGCCATTTCCCTCTCCTCATTTTCGAAAATTCAGAGTGAAATTTAGAGAAAAAAATCGTGAGAGGCTAGCAAGAAAAGAAGAGAGAAAAGTATAAAAGAAAAGGAACTCCGTCTCCTCCATGTCGTATTCGTCGTATCGATTTGTTTTCGTTTCAAGAAAATCCAAGGCATGTATATATTATTCTTTTCCCTTCAATCAAGTCCTATACATGTTTTTAAACCATATTTTGTTCATGAATCATGAAGCATATTCGAAATTATGGCAGCAATTTTTCAAAAATCTGTGCAGAATTTTTACTCCCACTTGTGCTTCACTTTTGGTATGATTTTTGTGATTTCAGGGGTTGGCTCGGTTCCAGGCATTCAAGGCTACACCTAGGCATGTACTAGAGTGTATTGGAGTCATGTTGGTCCATTAGCTCAAGCCCCTACTAGCTGGATTCAAGACTTGACAGCAACTCCACCATAGTTGCAAGTTGAGTCTCGAAATTCTGGTTTTTAAATGCTCACGGAGGTTCGAATCTTGGTTGGCTTTTGGGCCTGTAACCATGGTTAGCACCCTTCCTTAGCATTTCTAGTACATGACCAAGATGACCTTTCATGGCTTGGTTCATGATCCCATCGAAAGTTTAAACAAACAAGACAAGTCCCTTGGTTTTCTTCTTTTTCGGTTTTGGGTGTGTGAGTTTCGAAATTTGTGTGTTGGGTGGATCTTGGTTGGCTTCTAGCCCTTAGCCATGGTTCACACAATACCTCATGAGGTCTATATCATGCAATGGTTGATCAAATGGCCACTGGAATGATATATGACAACAAAATGAAGCAACACCCTCCACGATACAGCATGGTGTTCTCGGGTGGAACTTCGGATTGTCGTAGGTGTTTGTTTGGATTATGGTTGGCCTAGGGCCCTTAGCCATGGTTCAAACCATACCTTAGGATGTTGGGAAGAGGCTCTAGTAAGTGGCNGCAATTTCCTACCCTATTTTGAATGAGAAAAATCGGTCATCTCATCTCATTAAACCTCCCTCAATCAAACAATATCAAATCATTTCCCTTATCTCTCAAACTCTAGGATAGAAAGATTTCTACCTTGCCATTCTATCCCCATATATCTTGCAACCTCCCTATTCATTTCCCTAGACATTCTCCTCTCCATCCATTCGAAAATTTCAGAGCAAACTTCAGAAAAAAAATCGAGTGAGGCTAGAGGAAAAAGAAGAGAGAAAAGTAGGAAAGAAAAAGAACTTCGTCTCCTCCGTGCCGTATTCGTCGTATCGATTTGTTTCCATTTCAAACAAATCCAAGGCATGTTTCTATCATTCTTTCTCTTCAATCAAGTCATAGTATTATTTTTAAAACATCATATGTGCATGAAACTTGAAGCAAAAACCGATTTTTGGACAGCAACATTTTCGACAATATTGTGCAGATTTTCGGCTCATTCATTGTGCCTTCACGGGTTTGTGTGATTTTGATTATTTCAGGGGTTGGCTTCGGTTCCAGGCGTCCAAGGCTGCCCTTAGGCATGTGCTAGGGTGTGTCAAGACCATGTTGGTCCATTAGTTCAAGCCCCATGCATGTTGGAATTGAAAAAGTACAGCGACACCCCCCTCTAGTGTCATATTGAGTTTCGATTTTCAGTTTGCTGTCAAGGGTGATGTTTCTGATCTTGGCTGCCCTAGGGGCTATAGCCATGGTTAGAACATCTCCTTGTTATGTCTAAGATGAGACCAAGTCGGCCTTTCAAGGCTTGGTCCATGGTTACATCGGTTTTCAAATAAAATAAGAACAGCCCCTTCGATCTCCTTCATTTTCTGCGCATGTAATTTCGGCTTCATGGTGTTGGTGTGGATCTTGGTTGACTTATAGCCCTTAGCCATGGTCCATACCATACCTCTTGATGTCTAGATCATGCCATGGTCAATCAAATGACCACGGGAATGGTCCGTGACAGCAAGAACAAGAGAGACACCCCACGCGTGCATATGCGTTTTTGGGTGGGAGCTTCGAGTGGTTGCTGGTGTTGTTCGAATTGTGGCTGGCCTAGGGCCCTTAGCCATGGTTCAAACCACACATTGGGATGTTGGTAAGTGACTCTGGTCAGTGGTTCAAGCCCCAATGGCCAATAGTCTCGAAAACGAAGCAAGGAAGCAAGGCTGCTGCTGCTGTATTTTTGGACAGCAGGTTGGCTTCGGTTCAGGGGTGTGTTTCGAGTTTTTGGTTGGCTTTTAGCCTATGGCCTTGGACTGGACAGTACCTTATTGAGTTAGGACGGTCATGTTTTTGGCCGTTCGTGATTTGGTTAAGTTTAGAGGTCGTACGAGAATTTACGGTGCAATGTGCCAAAGTGACTCTCGAAAGAGCGTTTCATGTTTTGGCCTCCATTCACCAAAATTTCGACTTGTACAACTTTAGGAGCACTACTTCATCATTTTAGGTGTAATTTAATCATGACTAAATGATGGTTCGGTGTTGGTTCGGGTTGACACGGAGTCATGATTAAATACCAAGTCGTTGAGCGTAATTGTCTCGTTTTTGGGTTCAATTATGCAGTTTTGATCAAGTTAAATCATTTGCATATTTTTTTATGTTAGAATTAGGACGCAGCGAGCCTGGCAGCGATCCAACTCATTTGGTAAATTAATACATGATATTTAATTATGTTATTTAATTATATTACGTGCATAAAAATATAAAATACTCATTTTTGAGATTTCTGCGATATTGCTTGTGGCCACCTCACTATCATGGGATTGCAGCTTATTATGGGATTATTACCTCACCTGGTGGTCACTAATCGGTTCATGTTCATTTATTGGTACGGATATCCAGTCCAAGGGCTGTGATGATCTCTACCGCCCAGTATACTGAGGTTTAGTCTGATCAGGCGATTCAGTTCAGTTTATGGGCCACTTGCGTAGAACATAATCTCAACAGAAAATTTTTACATGCTATTTCATGACAAGGCTCTACGGAGCAAACATTTCACTTACAATTTTTAGTTGATTTATGCACGTATTTATAATTAATCATGACATGTTTCCATGTTTACGTTACGACACGATATTCTTAAGTTGCATGCGATTTTATTATATATTTACTTGTTACTTCACGATACATGCATGCTGAGTCTTTAGACTCACTAGACTTGATTGTTGTAGGTACTGATGAGGTTGAGACCGAGGGCGGGGACCAGTGAGTTAGCTTGGGTCGGAAGTAGTAGGAACCCGAGGACCTCATTTTCAGCACTTACTATTTTAATTCCAAACTCAGTTTTTATTTTGTCGAATTATTTTAAGTTGTTGTTCTTAAAACATTATTTACTTCTGCTGCTACTTTAAACATTGGATCTTTTTATCAGTATATTTTATGAATGAGGCATTTTATTTATTTAAAGAGAAAATTTTAAATTTTTCCGCAAATTTTCAAGTACGAAATACGAGCTTCTACATTTATGAACCTAAAGCTTCGTGTAAACATACTTGATTATACTCCTAACATGGCAGCCCCCTTAGATACATAAATTTCATGAATTTTGGATCAAAATACATGTTTTTAAAACCATATAACATGCAAATACGAAAATAATAAGGTGTGTGACTTGTTTTTCATGGATAACAATTTTAAAATTTTACTATGGTGTGAAAGATAAGAAAAGGAGAATATGGCTTGTGTTTGCGTTTTATACGCACGGAAAACCGTTTTCAACGAAGAACGGAGCAAGGAGACGATGGCTTTGATTCTTCCCTTCGAAACTTTCTACCAAGTTAATATGTGTGTGCTATCGTGTGATGAGGGAAGTTTGAGTGGGATTGAAAGTGTGTGACCGTGTAGTAGTTGTAGGTTATGGGGTGTTTTAATACTTTAAATACACTTAATTAGTCACTAATAAGGCTTAGGCCCATTAAGCATAATTTTGGCCCAATAGTCTTAATTAGGATTTAATA
The DNA here is from genome assembly GCF_012295235.1 of Primulina huaijiensis. Classification (NCBI taxonomy): domain Eukaryota; kingdom Viridiplantae; phylum Streptophyta; class Magnoliopsida; order Lamiales; family Gesneriaceae; genus Primulina; species Primulina huaijiensis. The sequence goes on along the minus strand of NW_027358383.1, from coordinate 65,873 downwards.
AAATATCAACTAGGTTTTTGTTTAAATAAATTTGTGAATTTATTAGCCGGGTGGTCAAAAAGCTCGCATTTTTAATGAAAAACCCAAATCGATAAAATTTACGTCCCGACATATAAAATCACATCGAAACCACTTATTTTCAAAAATAAGAAAAACCATCAACTATTGTAATGCCCGGTTACTCGAACAAATGATTAGTAATACGTTTATTTCATTATAGATAGTTATTTAGCTCATTATGTTTTACATATTGATTGAGGTATCAATATTGAGATTGAACATGACTTTTATATTGTTTATGGTGTTTTGAGAATGAAAATATGTCCAAATAGTTATAGTAAGATGTGTAGGTAGAAGTAGTGTTATGAAGTTGATAGGAAATGAGATGAAATTGTGGTAGTTTTTACGCATTTTAGCATAATGATTTGAATATGGATCCAAATTGAGAGAGGCTATAACCATTAGAAAGCTAAGATATAATACAACAACTTTCATGTTTTGGGTTTTGTCCAAATCATTGTGGAAGACAAGCCAAAAGTGCCCCGAAGTGTGTCGTGTATATCGTTGTTCTNATCATTGTGGAAGATAAGCCAAAAGTGCCCCGAAGTGTGTCGTGTATATCGTTGTTCCTGCACTAACACATGTTGGTAGTATGGGTATAACTTTTTACTCAGACCTTCAAATGACTTGAAACTAGTTGGAGATTCACGCCAAGACATAGGGCTACAACTTTCATGTTTACCACTTTTCCATATTATGAACGAAAGATACGTTTCTGTGGCGCCCGAGCGGTAAGAAATGACCGCCCGAGCGCTACTTGTTCTGAATTTTTGGTTGCGGACAGAAAGTTCTGCACTCGAGCGGTAATTTATGACCGCCCGAGCACCGCATTATATATATGAAGATAAGTTTCGACTTTCTAAGCCATTGTATCAGTTTCTTTCACTTCCTTACAGCATAAGCTCGAGAGAAATAAGAAACCTTCCTCCCAAAACGTCCTTTTCTTCTTCTCCTTCATCATTTTGAGGTTAGAAGTTTATTCTCCATCACAAGAACATCATATAGGTGTAAGTTTTCTTCTCTTTTAGTTGTTCTACATGTAGAAGAGTGATTTTCACCTAGTATATACATAGTGAAGGATTATTGATATGTTTGACAGCATAAGAACGAGAAACATCGTCTCAAGCCAGTGTTCCTAAACTTGGACAGTAAGTTGGCATGTTCTTGAAGTAATACATGAGTAATATTATGATTTCAAATACTTCCCATTGATTATTGCTATATGTACATTGTTAGTATATTATTGATGCAAATATAGCACCATATTCCATTGTTTTGTATTAAATATGTAAGAAACTCATAAATATTGATGATGAGTGCTATGTTACGAACATGAACATGAACATGAAAAGAAAAAGATTGATTTTTACATGATATAGAGCTTGTTGACATAAAGGGTGGTTTTAAGTCCACCAAAGCTATTGGCCAATATATGTTCATGGGGCGTGGGGTTGCCAAAGGTTGCTCCCTGACGTCCAACACAGTAGTAGCTATATAATAAAGCATGCACAGTAGTACAGGTCAACTAATGAGGCTCAAGTACAAAAATGAACATGAATATATGCTATGATATGACATGGTTTAAAGATTCATTGTTGTCACGACTTGATATGTATGTTCCTTCGACGCATATTGTTACGTACAAGTGCCAACTTATTGAGTTTTATAAACTCACGTAGCTCATGTATTACAGGATGCCGGTTCGCCAATGGATGCTTGTGACGTGCCTCACCTCGACAAGAACCGGGACTTATTATTGTATAGCTTCCGCATATGTAGTATAATGAGTGTAATGTTAAGGTTTAAACAAGTTCCATATTATGTTTATGATGATACAAAGTATGCATGTATATGAGAATATGTATTTGTATAACAATATGGTGCATGGTTGTGTATGAAAATATAGTTGATGTTGTTGTATATATGGTATTGCTTGAGTTTTGGTTTAAACAAAATATAGGGACATCATGCCAAAATTTTTATAAACCGTCAAAGTGAT
>NW_027358383.1:55075-59971 GCF_012295235.1 Primulina huaijiensis | reverse complement strand
TTTTTTTTTTTTTTATGTAAAATCAAATAAAAACTTGGAGTTAAATTATAAGTTGAATTATATACAAGTAGAATGGACTAGGATAGAAGGAATGAATATGAAAAATTGCCATAAAAATTGTAAAAAAGGCAATGATTAATATTAATAATCAAATGAATTAAATAATATATTAAACTTTATAAAATGCAATACAGTTGGCTTGCGGTCAGTTGCCAGCGCTCAAGGCATTGTTTTCTTTATGTTTACTAAAATACACGCGGAGAAAGTTCACAACTCAAACTAAAGTTGATTGCACATAAATACCTTAGGTGCACATCATGATTATTATTAAATATAAAAAAATTCTTATAATAGTAAATTGAAATACATGATCGTAGAAATAAGGTTGTATTTGAGGTGATGAATTTGAAATCCGTAGATTTCTATCATAGTTTTAGTCTTAACAACGAATCAATATATGAAATCTTAAATCTATGTATTACTTATTTACACACAGTTACATAAAGGAGAATGAATTTTAAATGTCTCTATTATTGGATAGATTTAAAAGTAGGCAAAAACTTGTGTGAGATGGTCCCACGGGTCGTATTTTGTGAGAAATGTATCTTATTTGGGTAATCCATGAAAAAGTATTACTTTTTATGTTAAGAGTATTATTTTTTATTGTGAATATTGGTAGGGTTGACCCGTCTCACAGATAAAGATTCGTGAGACCGTCTCACAAGAGACCTACTCTTAAAAGTAGCGTTATAACATGTGAATTTGAAATTAATCATCTAACTTCTCTAAAACTACAAATTTATATTTGAATATATTTGAAATCTATCGAGAACTTAAAAAAAAAAAAAATTATTTGACCGTATCAGATAACTATATTCAACGAATTAAATACTCTACATCCCTTGTTAATCATGAAGACCGTTTTTTGTTTTGATTTTTTTTAAAAAAAAATGCAAGGCATGAGTATAAATCCAGTATCTTCCTAACTTAACTGTCCTCTCCATTTCCTCTAAAGAATCTACAAAATTTCTATCTTTTTTTCATTTCATTTCCTTCTCCTGAATTAGTATCTGCTTTCTGATCTTTCTTCTGTTTGGATCAGTTTCCTTGAATTTATAGTTTCAAGGTTTTGCAAATCTGTCTGGAGTTTAAGATTCTTGGAAAACTTGATATTTTCATTAAAGAAGAGAAAAAGGGCTGCTTAAAACAGTGCAGAGTTCCTTAAAGGCAACGCACAATCTGAAAATGGTATCTTTGTTCTTGTTCTTTTCCCACTTTGGATTTTGTATTTCGGATTATTTACTCAATGGGTTGCTTTTTCTCCGATCAGTGGATTTTTTTTTTTAAAAATGAGTTAATGAATGTGTGTGTAGTTGTATTTATGGTACTGCAATTAATACCTCTGTTTGAGTTGACTGCCTACTACTTTATTGAACTGCCTGTGTTTCTTTTCCTGGGCATTAATGGCTTTCCTGCTTTAATTTTTTGAAGGACTGCTTAATTTCAGTGAAAAAACTTGGGAAATAGTTGTAACAGTTAATGTTTATCCTGGAATCGACGCATTTGTTTGGCGTTCTATGGTGTTTTCTTGGATTCATTGAGCTATAAAGTTGGTTGAAGTAATTTATTTGATCTCCCTTTTCAGCTGTAACTGAGAGGATACAGCTTTGACACTGCACCTATCTTTCGTTTGCTCAATTATGGAATTTGATAGAAATTTTGGGGCTTTTCTTAGGGTGGTTTCCTATCTAATTATACATTTTTCCAGGTTGTTTCTTGATCCTTTGCTGAAACTGTAGAGAAGCGCGGTTGTTATCTTGTATTTTGTAAAAGAAAGATGAACACTTCTTGTAAGGACAATAATCATGAGCAAGAGAAGATGACTGAGAATCCTGTAAACTATCATGCGCCAAATGTACTATCAGATTGGCAAATAAATGGGAACAATTTACCAATTGCATCTTTAGGAACGACTCGATTAGGAAATTCTACGGTGGAGTCTTCTGATTGTTCCACCACATTTATGCCGGATTCTTTTTTACCTCCAGTTTTCGATCAACCTAGCAATGGACATAGTTTAGGCTATTTTGACACGAGTTTCCAGAATCAAGCTAGCAGTTCAAGTGGCCTTGGTCCAGTTCGAGTGGGTATGAATTGGACTCAGAATGCAATGTTAAGAGGGAGTATCTATTTACCAGCTGTTCCTGGAATGGTTCCTCCAAGCTTGCCTCATTTCCCTACTGATCCGGCTTTTATTGAGCGTGCAGCGAGGTTTTCATGCTTCAGTGGAGGGAACTTTAGTGAAATAATGAACCCCTTTAGCATTCCAGACCGTTTGAATCCGTATTCTCATGGATTGGGACCAATGCAAAGGCCAAATGATGTAGTGGACACGACAGGAGTTCTGGAACAGGCTTTGGTACCTGGGGAGCTTTCTGTTGAAGGGACTACTCTCAAGAATGAGAGAAAAAGCCAGAGTTTTCGACAATCTTATGATGAAGCAAAACATGGAGTTGATGCGTCTACTAACGAGTCTGATGAGGCTGAATTCAGCGGCCGTGATTCACAAGAGGAGTTGGTTGATGCAGCTGAGGATTCCTCTGGTACCGGGCTTGGATCGAACAAGAGAAAAAGAACTCGTCAGGTCAAACATCATGTGTTTTTTTTGTTGGTTGGATGAATACTGATAGCTCTTAATTATCTTTACCACTACAAAGGTACTATAATTCATAATAATACTTCGTGTACTGATTTGCAATTGTTTCGGAATATCAGAATACCGAAAATAACGAAATTGTTGGAACCCCACTGCCACCTATTGAACCAATGAAGGACCAAGCTGAAATTAAATTAAAAGGTGATCAGAACCCCGCTTCCACCAGTAAACCCGGTGGCAAACACAGTCAGCAGGGCTCCCAAGGATCGGATCTGCCCAAGGAAGGATACATACACGTCAGAGCACGAAGAGGACAGGCAACAAATAGCCATAGTCTTGCTGAAAGGGTATGAAATTTGCTGTATTCTATTTGTTACATCATTTAAAATACCATTGTATCTTCCGTATATGGCAAGCTTCAGTGAAAAATTTCCTTTGGTATTGAATTTAGATTAGTTTATATTGTAGGTAAGGAGGGAGAAGATTAGTGAGAGGATGAAATTCCTTCAGGATCTCGTACCTGGTTGCAGCAAGGTTAATATTAGTTTTGTTAAGGCTCATTGTTGTAAGGATATTCATGTGCTAAATGTTGTTACTCATTTCTTAGCAGGTAACTGGAAAAGCAGTCATGCTCGACGAAATAATCAATTATGTGCAATCACTTCAACGACAAGTTGAGGTATGCGGAAAGTACTTTTTTTTTTATTGCTACCAATATTTAACTTCAATTGTTCTGTCATTTTTTTGCGCCTATGATCGTTTTAAAAGAGGAGAGTTTTAGAATGAAAAGAAATATTCCATCTTCATAGGGGCGTGTGTGGAAATTTTTTGTGTGTAGAATGATACAAAATCTTCTAGGATAGATTTACTTATGAAACTCTATTTCCACAATGTTCCAGTTCCTGTCAATGAAGCTTGCAACAGTAAATCCACGGCTAGACTTCAATATTGAAGCTCTTCTGGCTAAAGATGTAAGCAAAAGCCGCAATGTTCCAGCTCATTTCGTTATTTACCTAACTCAGATTCTTATCTAACTCAAATACTTAAATGAAAACAGATCCTACAACCTAGAGCTGGTATGCCATCTTCCCAGGCACTTCCACTTGATATGACAATGCTTTTTCCTGCGCTGCTTTCGTCGCAACCTGGACAAATCCAAACCAATCTTCCTTGTTCAGAAACATTTAGAAGACCCTTTAATTTACAATCATTCGCATTGGCTCAGGTAGTACATACTTTCTGTTGGACATAAAGAGTCTTGAGCAACATGTAGAATTGATTTTTCATTGAAAATTTTCTTATATCATCTTCCGCAGGTACCCGGTCTGTGGGATGGGGAACTTCACAATATCGTTCATACGGGCTTTAACACAAGTGGTCTTCTAAATAGCCAAGATTTAAGCGGTATCATTTAAATTCTTTAATCAAAATCATTTCCAGGCTGAAGATCTTTAGCTGATCACCCCAGTTTCTTGTCGCTTTTGCAGGTTCTCTACCAACGGGACACTTGAAAACCGAACCTTGATGTTCTCTCTGTATTGGGGATGACAGAAATTCCTGGGTCAGGCCTGACATAGATGGCGATTTGCTTTGTTCGTTTCCAAGAACTTATTCCTGGAAGATCACAGTATATCATCAAGGAATCGAAAAGTTTTTGCTGTCGAAGTGTGATCGCTTACTGTGGCAGTTCCTTAGGCAATGCTCAAGAAAGTTGAAGCGAGTTTTCGGATTTCTGAAGTGAGTTGCTCCCTATTTGCAGAAAAGAACTCTTGATGGAAATTATATATGTCTATATAAGTGTTTGATGCTGAAAAATATTTCCAATTGTGAAGTAACATAATTATTAATTATCATTTATATGTTTACTTTTTCTTATTATCAAGTGACACATGTGGTAAGTTTACATTTTGTCTATTAATTAATAATTAATACTAATCAGTCATTTTTTATGGTTATGATTTTGTACTTTTGATTTTTTCCTGTAGGCTTTTTTTCATTATAATATTTAATTATGAAATATTACATTCTATTTCATTAAAAAAAAACATTTTATTTCATTCTATATAGCTATAAAAGCGAGGATGATCTAATGTTTTCTAATTGTAAACGAATGTGAAAAAATAATGTTTGAGTTATATTTATATTTTAATTTGTATGCCGCAAAATAAGTCATCTCCGTATTCTTATATATTTGAGTTATATATATATTTGAGTTATATATATATATATATATATATATA
>NW_027358383.1:27479-43330 GCF_012295235.1 Primulina huaijiensis | reverse complement strand
TTTTTTTTATAAAAATGGAATATTATAATAAATTTTTTAACCATATTTTATTAAAGTAATTTTAAATATAAACCTTTGCAAAAAAATATTTTTTAAACTCATAAATTATAGCCAACGTCACAAAAAAAAAAATAAAATAACGAGGACATGAAAAAAATAATAATACATCAAAAAAAATTCACAATTCAACAATAAACTATTTCTAAACTTTAATTAATTGAATTGACATAATGAAAAGAAAAATAAAAAAACTAAATCATTGGATTAAAATTAATATATTATAATGTGGGTAGACAACAATAAAATCAAACAATTAATAGTAACATCATAATTTTAATATCAAGATGATAATCTCCCCTTTATATGAGGAATTCATGATTGAAAAGCGATAATAGTAGATATATTGATATTTAATACAAACTGGTCCGGTCTCATTTAGTCTCACATTTAAATAGGTTGACAAAATTTCAACCCAACACACTTAAATTATTTGACGATGTGGGCCAAATAGAACCCAACCCAAATTGACAGGTCTAATCACAACGATCTTTTACCGTGTTTTATTCAAATAATTTATAAATATAAACCACAAAAAATGATGGTTCAATTTTTTTATTTAAACACATAAATTCTAGCCAATTGTAACAATTAAAGAGATTTAAAAATTAGAAGTTTTTTTTTTTATTTTATAAAAATGGTATATCACAATAAAGTTTTTAACCATATTTTATTAAAGAAATTTTCTTTTGCAAAAAATATTTTTTAAAACTAATAAGTTATAGCCAAAGTCACCAAAATAAATAATGAGGACATGAAAAAAAATATTAATAAGACGTAAAAAAAATTCATAATTCAACAATGAACTATTTTTAAATTTTAAGTAATTTACTTGACGTAAGAAAAGTAAAATAAAAAAATCTAAATCATTTGATTAAAAATAACATATTATAATGTGAGTAGACATAAAAGATATCAAATACTAATTTACATAATAAAAAATAAATAAATAAATCTAAATTGATAATGTGAGTAAATAACATTAAAAACAAGCAATTAATAAGATATACAACATTAAAAACAAGTAATTAATAAGGACAGAAATGAAAATTCACATATAAAGTCACATATTTATATATATAAAAAATAAATAAATAAATCTAAATTGATAATGTGGGTAAATAACATTAAAAACAAGCAATTAATAAGATATACAACATTAAAAACAAGTAATTAATAAAACAAGTAATTAATAAGGACAGAAATGAAAATTCACATATAAAGTCAAATATTTATATATATAATAGATATATATTAATTCATATTATATATAATTAACGTCAACGTGCATCGTACGTACTTCAAACTAGTGATCGTAAATGAGAGGAACGATATCAGGTGGTCTGACACGTTCTCAATCTACATAAGTTTACGTTGATCGTCTCAATATAAATATATACAGGGCAGGAATGAGAGGTGAAATTTGCATATAAAAGAAAAACTGTAAATAAGATATGAATATTTTTCATTTCAGGTGGCACCAATACTCATGACATAACCAAGAATTATCGAGAAAATTCCATTCAAGTTCATTTACAAGCGGAGATTATCATTAAGGAAGTCAAAAATAAAATACAAATTTACAAGTAAATGCAATCCTCAAGATTGCAGAATGAAAGTCAGAAGTTCAAAGCAGAAAAACTTCAAAAAAATTTATACAGAAGACAGAAATAGTAACAATCTTCAATCTTTAGCAAGAGAACTGTTTTTTCACATAGTAAAGGTCACTGTATTGGCTAAATCTGGAATCCTATTTAAATGCCTTAAAATCTTTTCAGCCATTTGTCTTGTGCGGTCATCACCGTGGTGGAATGCACTAACCAATGTAGCAGGAAAAAGCCTGTCCTGTGAAATGTTCGAAACTGAATCCTCCCCGCCTCGGATCAAGAATTTCTCAATCATCCAGAATGCCTTCTGCCACAAAACTTCTTCTTTGTGCTCCTTCACTACATTCAACACATGATGGATGGCTCGTTTCTCGGACAAGAAGCTTATACTTTGATCCACGTTTACTCTGTCATCCAACAATGTAGATAAAGCTGATAAAGCCGCTTCAATTACGCTCACGTTTTCATGGTCCAAACAGGCCAACAATTGGTCTACAGCCTCAGCATCAAGCAAGCAGAAGGTCTCTTGTGAGGAACAAACGCCTCTATGAACAGGACACAATGAGAATTCTTCTCCTTTGGACCGCTTGATTGAGATACATTTGCGAGAGAAAACGATTTTCAAGAACTTGGTGGTCTTCTTTTGGGGTGGCCTTGATAGACTGATTGATTGTGTTGAAAGATTCTCCAATCCTATTGCAGATTGCCTCTGAACCTCATCTGAGAATGATCTTGTTAATAGTTCGGCAAAAACAGATGCAAAATTGTACGTTCTCGCGGTAAACAAGATCTGATGGTCGTATAATGTTGTGGTCAATCTGACAAGAATGCCTACAATTCCTTCAAAGTAACTTCCTGCATGCCTGCTTGATCTTGTGCCGGCCGTTTGTATCTGATTGATACTTTTCGTGATTACTGGAATGACGTTATTGTTGACTAAAGCTAGATTGAGTGTCAAGTTTTGATGTGGAAGCTTTGCGAGGAAATTGGCTGAAACAGCATGCTTTTCCGTGATTCTTGTAATTTCATCAGGATTTGGGATAAGACTCTCCGGTTGGCCTCGTGTTTTGCAGAGTCGGTCCAATAATGTGTGCCCCATGAAGCTTGACAAAATGATAAGCAGTTTGATTGATGCAATCCCGATTTCCTCATTCGGGTTATTTATAAGTTCGATTAAATTGTAACTAGCCTCCGATTCCTTGATCACAGAAACAACAGTACTTGATGCTTTAGGGAACTTGATCAAGCATAGTACGATACGGATGAGGTTTATATTCAGCTCATCTGGGGTTGAGTTCTTGATTCCAATAATGATGTTGTATAATATGTAGTCTGAAGCCATCGTGTGGCCATACTTGTTGACCTGAAAACTTTCAACATCAAGTCCTGATTCGAGTATATTAGCTAGTATTTCAGTTGCCTCCGTTTTTGAATTCATTGGTTCGTTATGAATTGTGCGGGTGAACATCTCATCAACCATGATCTGCATTATTCCGGCATCAACAAGAATTGCAGCATTTGGATGGTAACATGATATCTGTTTTAAGGCCTTGAATGATGCATTTCTGCTCAGAGAGTTTCCATTTTGTACCATTTGAATTAGAGCTGGTGAGGCCCTTTCTGCAACGATTTTTTTGCTGTCGGGTCCAAGAACGATTTCGCCAAGATAATTTGCCATCTTTATTCTCATCGCTTCGCTACCTGTCATTTAACTTTGATTGTTATTGCCGTATTCAGGTTGTGTTAAAGCAGAAACATGCAACAATATATTAAAATTCGATAATTTTTTTTTATCAAAACAAGTGCATGAGTTCTTCATTAGGAGCTATATTTTTCCCCGCTTTTTTTCTCGACTGCATGCAGCTGATCATTTAAGACATGATACTTGGGCTTCACTTCATTTCAAAAGATTTGAGTGGCATATTTAACACGAGATATTACTTTAGTGTAGCTGCAAATGTTCGATTCAAACTAAAAAAACAAGTAAATGTTTCACAAGAAACTTGCACCCTGTCTAGAGAACGATTACTTGGATTTTCTTGCAGGAAGTGACAGCTAAATTATTTCATCGAAGAAATTTTTATGGTACCTTCAAAAAGATGAGTAAGCAGTGGTTCCCAGTATCCATTTTCTGCCATGAGCTTGATGTTATTCGGAAGTATCTCCAAGTTCTTCAAGATTTCATGGGCCTTTTCTGAAGTGAAAGCATCTGAAGACTGCCTGTATTTTGCCGTGATCAGCATAAGAATTCCGCCTGCAACTGTCCCAATCTCGCCACACAGAAACCGAGATGTTGACAGCTCAACCAAAACCAACACTGACGCGTGCCTGATAGGTTTGTGACCGCTGGACAGCATCTTTATAATAGTTGAAACATCAACAGTCTTGGCTATAACATCCTGCATTATATAACATAACATCCCAATAAATAACTATGTATACTATCAGATTTTAGAAACAAGAAACAAACAAATAGATATAAATAATCACCTTTCCATCTTCATCATCTTCAGCCAATTGTCTTAACAGTTCAAGTGTCGCACACCTCACACTTCTGTTTCTGTACTGCAGAAAATTACCAAGTAACGGTATGATTCCAATATTACGAACCTGTACCTTATTATAAGCCTTAGTCTTGCAGACAATTTGAAGATCATTAATCGCTTCAAGTACCATATTGTCTGAACTGGCCAAAGATAGGGCTGCTCGAGCCACCTTGATTCTTGCCGCTTCATTTCTTTCCTTCCATTCATCGATAGTCGCCTTTAGAGCTGCATTTGTGCTCAGGTTTTTGGTCTTCAACTTCTGACCAGATTCTGGGCAGAAAATTTCCTCCGAGTCCTCTTTTTTGTCAAGCCACTCAGTGATCTCATTTCTCTCGTACGTCACCCCACTATCTAAGGTAACAGGATCTTCCATGACCTTTTTCGACAAAGGACAGAAAAACGTGTCATACAACGGTTCCATGTGAGCAAACTGTGGCAAAGACATTAGTGATGATCCAGCACTCAAACTTTTGGAGACATTTCTGTTTGCAATTGGAGAGCTCTCTGTAGTATCAGACACATACGTCTGGGATGTGTCTGGAAACTGAATATTAGCAGCAGAAACCTCGACATCGACGGAATAAAGATCCTCATCAACCTGTTTCCTTACACCCCTCTTTAAATCCCCCGTGCTCAATACGTGAAGTTTCTGTTTCATCTCCGAGTTTTGACCCAACCTACCCAAAAATGATGCATGTTTCATCTCCTCGGAAAGTGCCTTAGCCGTCCTCTCGACATAATCTTGATTCCCATAAGTTGATGAAGGTAGGATACTTAGATTTTCCCCTATGTTCCTCACAACACCTTCAATTTGCTGCACAACGTTCTGAACATCAGAAACAACTATTTTTTGTGCATTCTTCTCTACTTGCGTCGTGATGCTTTTCGCCGAGTCGACTCTTCTTGACAATGATTGCAAGATTTCGATTGCATCTGTTGGCGTATTCCTGTTTATCTGCAGCTCCTTTACCACCACAGATGCTCGGTAAAAATAACAACTGATTTCGATAAAGATCTCCTTCTCTATTTCTATATATAAAAGTGACTTCAAAATCTCTGAAATAGCTCTTAATAGAGCCCCACCAAGATTGCCATTCGAGTTTATTTCTTCCCTTGAATGAGACTCGTAAGAATTCTTGTGTCAAACAAACATGAAAAGCTCGAAAAAATTAGAAAGAGAACAAAATTCACGTTCTCTTAAAGCAGTAAAAAGCTCAAGAACACCATTTCCTCACTGTCTGAAGCTTCTGATAGATTATTCTTTCGAATAAAATTTATCCATGTGATGTTTGAAATTTAAACACAGCACACAATTCCCATTTAGATTTTCATCCATTGCAGCATCATAACAATACATTTACAAAAACTTAGCATTATCCTCATATTTTGCATGAAAAATCTTGAAAACGAAAACTAAAGAAATTTAGAGGTAAAATTTCTTGGAACTAAGACTTAATTCATACCTTGGACCAGTTGGTGCCGTTATCTGAGATATTCATTGATGCAGTAGAGAGAAACTCAACTAAGAGATCGTGCAAAAATGCTCCCTCATTTGCAGTTCAAGACAACGTTTCCATGGTTGACCCTTGAACTAGTCTCCTCAAATTCTTTCGGTATCACATCGTTTTCCGACAGAAAATTACTCGTAATTTGGCAACAAAATTGCAGCTTTCTTTATGGGATTTGTTTGAAATATATTTTGATTTGTTGATGTTGATATTTTTAAGGGAACAAAGAGCCGTTGACATGGACTTTGTCAGCTCTAGATGTGTGTTCGACTAATAATTGGAAAATTATATATATTTTTTCTTAATTTATAGGTTTTACATTTTTGGTTTTTTAATGATAAATTTACAATCTTAGTTTATTAGTTTATATATATAATATAATATAATATAATATAATATAATATAATAATACTATTATAAATATATGAGTTTGAATTATTAACTTACTATTTTACCTTTTCATTTATTTTATAATTTGTTGTGTTCATGAGGTTCTTTAAATCATTTTCTATGTTAGTTTAATATGATCATTAATAGTGTACTTAATTCAATCAAAATTTAATTACATGTTACATATTTAAAATAATAATAATATTACTAACATCTATTTTACTATTATAAATGTATGAGTTTGAATTGTGAGCTTATTATTTTACCCTTTCATTTATTTTATAATTTGTTGTGTTCATGATGTTCTTTAAGTCATTTTTTATGTTAGTTTAATATGATCATTAATAGTGTACTTAATTCAATCAAAATTTAATTACATGTTACATATTTAAAATAATAATAATATTACTAACATCTATTTTACTATTATAAATGTATGAGTTTGAATTGTGAGCTTATTATTTTACCCTTTCATTTATTTTATAATTTGTTGTGTTCATGATGTTCTTTAAGTCATTTTTTATGTTAGTTTAATATGATCATTAATAGTGTACTTAATTCAATCAAAATAGTTTTTAATTTGATTTTACTTTTAAATTTAATTTAATTACATGTTACATATTTAAAAAAATAATAATATTACTAACATCTATTTTNGCACACACAATTAGTGTTTTTTCCCTATGTTTTTAATAATATTATTACTAAGAAATATTTTATTTATTGATGATTGGCTCGCGAGTGTGTGTATTAATTTTTTTTTGTAACTTTTAATTTTATGTACATTAAATATTATGTGAAATATATTAATTTTACATATAATAATATTATGGAAATGATAATTAAAACATTTTTTTTAGTTGGAAGATGAGATTGTTATAATTAGATCTCAAATCCAAAACTTCGTTCGAAACCTGAGAAACGATGTTAGACGAGCTATAGGGAGCAATCATTCAAAGCATCACGAAAGGCCTGGCTTTGGGTTTGAGCTGACGATCGACCTTAAATTCCCCCCGATCTTTCACTGTCAAAACAAATTTTATAGAAATAAATTATACCCCAGCGCCCCCCCCCTCCAACCAGCCAAGGCAGTATATATATTAAGTTCAGTTATACTTGCCAATCATCGTAGTATGTCCCAAAAGAATTGTCCGAGATTAGTGTCATGATTTCCAAAGAAACCAGTGAATCGCCAATGTTGATCTGATCAGTTCCAACGACTTTGCAATCAATGTGGCTTTTGGAGTATGATTTTATCCATACCTCATACAGTTTTTTCCATATTAGGATTAATCCATCACTCTTTCCTTCACTATCAACAACAAAGCAACCCGTGAACCCGAACAAATGTTTCTAAAATGTTCATTCAAACGTGTTTCACACAAGAACAGAAGTGAAGGAGACTTATCGGCAATGAGCTGCTGCAGTTCACGGAACGCCCAGACATTCCAAACGATACAATTTTGTGATCGGTGGGGTTGCATGGCAGCCGCCACCGGTAAGGGAGTGATGTCGATGGAAGTGTTATTTAGTATCATGCACCCCTTGTGTGTACTTTCATTTCCTTCTATTTCTTTGTCTGGTTCCATTCCTCGTTTTAAACCAAACCCACGCTTGTCTTCTTTTGCACACTCCTGGTTTTTCTCTTCCACTTCGAAGGGTTCTTTTTGGCTTGTTTATCTGATCTATCTCCGCCCTGAAGAATCTTTTTACCCATAACCCATTCATATAATGTTAAAACTTTCACCAAAAAAGTTAAAGATGGTGAAAAATTGATATTGAAGATTTATAATTGATTTTAGAATCTTTTTTAATTTGTGGGATATTATAAAGTTACAAAATGTTATTTGCTGATTTATACTATGATAAAAACAACATATGTACTATATTTGTTATATAAATAATCTACACATAATACTAACTAAATTGATATCTTGATATGAATTTTTTTTAAATGATAATATATTATCCTTATCTTACTAAAAAAATTTATATTCAACACATCCCCCACAAATTATACACATTTATATTTTATATAATTTCTATATTATTTATACAAAAATTCAAAAAATTACACACTATCAAAACAACTACACATGCACACAACATGTGCGTAGAATTATTAGAATCAGTAAAGTGTTTGAGGAGAGTGACAATAAAATAATAAAAAAATAGCGATTATACCGAAAGATTTGAAAATCAAAAGTATATATTAAGATGAATTAAAAGTAGAAATGAAGACAAGTATTCATTTTATTTCTTATATTTACAAAAATGAAAGCAGCCAAAGCCATTGTATCCGGTGGAACATATGATTCTGTTTTCACTTCCCATCAAAGAGGAACTAACTCTCCAAAACAAGAAAGTACCATGGAATTAAACATCACTTTTATGATATAGTTTTACTTTTCTAAACTCAAATATATTCCTCAAAATGCATAATATTATCTCAATCAGATTAAATAGTTTGTTATGCATAAATACATAAAATCATTTGTCACAAAGATTTCAATTGATTTTTTTTAACCAAAAACTCATGTGAGACAGTCTCATATATCAATTTTGTGGAAAAAAATATTATTTATTATATCAAAAATGTTAATTTTTAATACAAATATGAATAAAATTGACTCGTTACACGAATAAAAAATGTCGAGACCATCTGACATTTATTTTATTTTTATTTTTTTATGGTCATATCTATCTAAATCTAAATAAATAAACAAATTATTTCAATATAATATATTAGTTACATTTTTTTATTTGAAACGATTAAATTTGATATTTTACAATTTGTTACGTGTTGAAGCCACACGCGTCATGGTTCAAACTACAGTCCTATCTTTTGATCTGATACAGAAGAAAACGCAAACTATTCGCCACATACGCAACTCAGCATAATAGTTTAATCGGCGATCATTGGAGAAAAGAACGAGAATGACAAAAAGTCGTGGCCGCCCACTCTGAATTTCAACAGCCTCTGTTCTTGGTTTGAGTCACATCAAGCCGCTGATAAGAACGCTGACGTGCGCCACTAAAACGTGATCCTTTTGCCTTTTTGTACGTACCTCCATTATATCCATATTCGGCTGCACTTTGAATGCCAGATTTGGTACAACAAATATTCACTTTCAGCAGTTGAGTTTCAGTTTTAGAATCCGACCCATGACGAACAAGGCAATGGATGGGGGTGTAAAGTTCAAGAAAGAGGCAGTTTCAGTCACTGTGGATGATGAAATAATCCCTCTTTTGCCCAAGAAAAGTGAAAGAAGTGTCTTAAATAATCAAGAATTCGTTGGGGCTTCATTTACTGGCTCGGTTTTTAACTTGTCGACGACTATAATAGGCGCCGGAATCATGGCGCTGCCTGCTGCCATGAAAGTTCTAGGCTTAGGTCTTGGTGT
The DNA here is from genome assembly GCF_012295235.1 of Primulina huaijiensis. NCBI lineage: Eukaryota > Viridiplantae > Streptophyta > Magnoliopsida > Lamiales > Gesneriaceae > Primulina > Primulina huaijiensis. The sequence goes on along the minus strand of NW_027358383.1, from coordinate 33,818 downwards.
TGTAATCATAGTGTTTGTTGCGTTCCTCACAGAATTTTCTGTGGGCATGTTATTGCGGTTTAGTAAGGCTAGTGCGGCAGATTCTTACGGAAGTGTGATGGGGGACGCATTTGGGATTTGGGGTAGGAGAATTTTGCAGCTTTGTGTGGTGATTAACAATATTGGGATATTGATCGTATACATGATAATCATCGGTATGTGTTTGTTTTTGTTGTTGTTGAATTTAAGTATGCTTTATCGAAAAACATGAATATGGAAATGGTTGTATAAATTATATTTATGGGAATATTTCTTGAATTTTTGATTGATTTTGTGAAGGTGATGTGCTATCCGGAACATCTTCAAGTGGGGTTCATCATGCTGGTGTTCTAGAAGGCTGGTTTGGGGAGCATTGGTGGAATGGGCGCTTCTTTGTTCTTGTGGTGATAACTCTTGTTGTATTTACTCCATTGGCATGCTTCAAGCGCATCGGTATACTCTAAATTAATAAAAAAAATATCAGTATTTTGAAATATCACGATTGCATTTATATCAATGAAATCATGACATAAGAAACTGGTTGGTATAGTTTTTCAAGGCCTTTTCATACTTCTTTCTGGCATACAAACCATTATTGGATGAATATATTCGGTTAACTAACATAATTGTGATCTCGAATCTGATTTTCTGGTTGTCGAATATACTAGATTTATGGATTATGCCTTGTATTCATTGATAAAGAAAGATTCTGATAAGTGATAGATTGGATTAATTTTGTAGGATTGTCTTTGTGGAATTTTGGTGTCTTGACTGCAAATTCTAACTCTCTTTCATTTTAATTACTTTCGGACTTTTTCACCGATATCTGCCATCTGGTCTTGCAGATTCTTTGAGGCACACATCTGCAGTTGCGGTTCTGCTGGCGTTTGTGTTTCTTCTTATTACTATGGGCATTGTTGCTGTTAAATTTTCACAGGGCTCCATAGCAATGCCAAGATTTCTCCCTAATGTCACTGATATTAATTCAGTTTGGAGACTCTTCACTGTTGTCCCTGTCCTAGTAACATCTTACGTTTGCCATTTCAACGGTACTAATCTTTGAATAAAAATGTCGTTTCACACATTTTGTAGAAGAGATATATGTCTTATTTTTTTACTGCTTAGGCTGAAAGATTGTTCTTGGCTACAATGGCCCCTCTTTCATGTGTTGGTGTCCCTCTGTTACCATGATCAGAATGTAATATTAGAGTTCTATATTATTTGAATGATTTGGGTAGCACTGATATCACAACTATATTTTCTGGCATAGATTCAAGCCAGGACATTATTCTAAATGGCCTTTTCTTGCAGTACACAGCATCGAAAACGAGCTTCAAAATCCTTCCAAGATGAAATATGTGGTCCAAGTTTCATTAGCACTATGCTCAGTCATTTACGTCATGACAAGCTGCTTTGGTTTCCTTCTGTTTGGTGATTCTACTCTTGATGATGTTCTGTCAAATTTCGATATCGATCTTGGTATCCCTTATAGTGCTCAGTTAAATGATGTGGTTCGTGCTAGCTACACACTTCACCTGATGCTCGTATTCCCGATTATATTCTATCCACTTCGCCTGAACTTGGATGGCCTGCTCTTTCCATCTTCTGCACCTTTGGCCAGAGATAACATTCGGTTTGGATTGATAACAGCAGGGCTCATTTCTGTTATTTTCTTAGGTGCTAATTTCATTCCCAGTATTTGGGATGCCTTCCAATTTACCGGAGCAACTGCAGCTGTCTGCCTCAGTTTCATATTTCCAGCTATCATCACTTTAAGGTACACCTTTTTCTTGCAAAAAAACAACTGGACACGAACATGGAGGCGTAAAGTGAGTCAAGCTGGCCTGAATTCAACATAATTAGCGCTTGAACTATCTTATACTCGAACTTCACTATGTAAACTTTTTCAAAATTTCGAAAGCTGGCTCTTGAATTCGACTCATTTACGTCCCTAATGATTAACATATATAGCATCTGGTTTTGATGTAAAATGGTGGACATCTTATTTTCCTATGTTTGCTTCAGGGACTCTCACAGCATTGCTTCAAAGAAAGACAAAATCTTGGGTGTTTTCATGGTTGGTTTAGCTGTCTTCTCATGTACGATTGCTATCTACAGTGATGCCTACGCCATCTTCGCAAAAAACCAAATCCCCTCTCCAATGATCATTCTTGGTTAACCTTTAAAAGAACCAGAAGGAAAAGGGTGTAAAGTAGAACAATGTATATACATATGGACTAAACATGGCCGGAAATCGTTCAAGCGTCATGAAATCGTCAAATATCCGTGATGTAAACTCTGATTTAGCTTCGTGTCTTCTTTAACCCACTAGAATGAATAGCAAAAAACCAACCGGGCATATCATGTAAATTCGAATGTTTGAATTCTTGGATAGGCATTCTAATAGTAAATAAAATAGATTGATAATATCGTCTAGTGTTCTTGAATTTTTTGTATAAAAAAACAATTATATATAGTTTCTTTTTTTAATTACTCGTTCTTCACATTGTATTGAACTAAATTCAAGTCTCAACATCCCTAGTTCCTCTGTAAGGAAGTACATTCTTAGCCTGTCATTAGGAACAAAATTGACCCGAATTAAAGAAATATATGAGAGAGTGATGGCAGCAAGATGGCGTACTCGACCAAGTAACCAATACTCATTACAAATTTTCTTCTCATAACAATGTTGTTATATTTAAGTTAGTTTGTATATCTAAGGCTAGGACTCTAAACGAGTCGACGTTGCAGAATCTAGCTGGAGCTCGAGCTCAGCTTCGAGTTGAATCACAAGCTCGTGTTGTAATAACATGTTCATGAGTTTAAATCATGATGTGTGCACTGGAAAAACATTAATTTTAAATTATAATAATAAAATATGAAGAAATATTTAATTTTTTTTGAGTTCGAGAGTCGTTTCTCGTGTTCATAAACAACTTTCTAGCTCAAAAGATCCTTAGCTCGGTCAAGCTCGAATTGAGCCGATTCTTCAGGCTGGATCATAAGTTGGTTTTATTCATCTTAAATCCCAACATGTAGCTGCAGATATCTCAATAGAGGTGGTCCGTACGGTATACCGTACCAAAAATACCGATAGGAGAAAAATGATACCGTTATCTTACCGAATTTTCGTTATACTGAAAGTTGGCATACCGGAAAGTCGGTACGGTATCGGTAAAATACCGTCATACCGAAAATATATATAAAAAATTCATTCTCTTGTAATTTCAAGGCCAATGATTACCAATACTTAACAAATCCGTCAAGACAGTCAAAGAGACCAGGAAATATATATACAAAACAAATCCATAAAGACAATAAATACCAACCGCAACATGTGTCTGGATATCCAAGACATCAATAAACACCAATAAACTTCAACCGCAACATGTGCGACTTCTTCATCCACTATCTTTGCAACAATGTCTGAGGTCATGTGATTTCTGAAGCCTGTCAACTTTTCAACAAGTCGAGGATCAACATCCAGTCCTCTAGCTAGCTATAAGGTTAGGCTACAAAGATAAGACTTCGCAACAGTTTAAATTCTCAACTATGAGTGGAGTTGCTTCACTAAACTTTGATTTGGGCTATTCCAACATGATGAGTCCAAAGAGAAGTTAAATTTTTTATTTTGGTGTTGTATCGATATATATCGTTTTATACCAAAAAAATATTTTAAATATATATATTATATCGGTATATACCGAAAATTTCAAATTTCATACCGTTACCATATCGAAAATTTTGGTATCGGTACCATATCGTACCGAACTTTCGGTATACCAAAAATTTCAATAAATTCGGTATTTTTCAGTACGGTAACCTCGATATACCGAAAATTCGATATTTTTTTTCCACCCCTATATTTCATATATATTTAATTGGTTTTGTGCCTCTTCCAACAAGCGATGGTTTCGTATTATACCTACCATTAGAAAAAGGAAAGAAATTCTAAAAGATGGAAAATTTACTCGGAAGTCTTTGAAAAAATAAAAATTTGTACAAATTTCACCATTGGAAACCATAGTAATGTTCTTCGGAAAACTTTTCGTCGTTCCACACAAAACCAAAAACAAATATAGAGATTGTACGAAAATTCTCTTTATTCAATTATTTATGATTATTAAATATTTAATGCATTCCACCTTCTTGAAATCAACTAATTATTCATACATACAATAAGAACAAGGAGAGAAGTTATGGCTCGGGATGCTGAGCTAAAGTTTTGGCCTCGAAGAATGCATGGCGGACAGACAGGCACGAAGCACACTTGTAGATCTTGCGCTTACAAAATACACATTCCAATCCCCTAGTTATCATGTACAATCTGTTGAGTTAGCTAGGAACGATTCCCAATTCCGGAGCGAAACTGTTTCTTGGTTTCGGTCCCAAAATCGCGACTCAGATTAGAATCGGGTATCATGGTTCAATCGGTTCTGGTCCAAAATCAAATTTATGAACTTATCAAAATTAGATAAGGAGTAGCACTTGTTACCAATTACTAAGTAAATTTGGTTATCTTGTGTTTCTTGTTGGTATAATGATGACTAGCTAGCAAAGATTTTTCCTTCCTTGGTTGTGTTTTAGGTTATAACTTTAATGCATGAAATTTATTTATTATAGGAAAATTGTTTTTTCCGCCGTCTCTACATTTTGGCCTTCTATGTTGTTAAAATTGAGTCATAGTCCTATAAATTTACAACATTGGTATTTTAGTCAATTTTTTTTATTGGATTGTTACTTTAATGTTATATCAGCATCACGTCAATGCTACGCTAATAAAAAACCGAAATCACAAAAAAAAAGCCAAAATAACGGACAAAGACTGAAATTTGACAAAAAAAATACCAAGATCGCAAAAGACCAAAATTACAACTCTCCCCATGTTCCTCTTATAATATGACCTATTGATTCCATCTTCAGTTCTGTTGAATCCGAAACAATGCATCTTGAGATCTTAAAAGCAAAATAATTAACCTGGCCAACACATGGACTGACACGAATGTTTATAAAAATTTACACAATCAAGATTTGAATTTTGGTCCCCTCTCTTCTCCCCATTTATTTTAGTGAAACGTGAAACTGAAGACATGTGTATAAATAGCAGCATTGGTAAACCCTACTTTAATTTTGACTTGGGAATGTAGAATTTTTTTTAAATAAATTGGACCACATCTTTGACTTTTGTGCTTAAATCTTTCCTTATTCTATAAATCCCACATTTTATTCTACGTGACATTTCTCTTTGGATGCTTCACAAAACAGGAAATCTCTGAAGTTCAGAGGAAAACATGCCATTGATCACAAGAATTTCACTTATTTTGTTTCTACTTAGTGGACAGCTCTCATATGCATTTTTAGCTCAAGGTATCTATTTATATACAGATACAAGCACAAATACTATATGCACATAGATATATCTCTTATGTTCTTCATATTTCGAGTGCTTTAATTATCTCGGAAATTAATATTTGTAGGCGAATCCATTTCGGATGGACGACGACGTAATATTAATGTTGTTTCAAGCAAAAAGGTAAAACCCTAGTCCTTGTTATGATAAATTGTTTAGAAAATGTACTGGTTGATTATCAACTACTAGTAGTCGAAGCACGCATGATGCATTCACTTGATATGTGTTTTATTCTGTATAAATTTACATATATTTTTGTTATAAAACATTTTAATAATTTATATTAAATTTTCTCTTTAAAAACTCAAAATAAATCATGTCTTTAAATTTTGGGTAGTTTTTTTGGTGATGGTTTTTTAATTGGTTTCCATTATATCCAAATCCCCATGAAAATACGAAGGAAGACAATATTAGAATTACGCAAAATAGCTTCACCAAAGAATGGTTAGTAATTGGGACTCGATGCGCCATGGGTGTGAGAGATCATCTGTCACCACAAACTATAACTTTAAATCTAGGCATATTAATTGTTATTAAAATTGAATTACTCGATTCTAAATCTTAACTTTTAGTGACATATTTGTAATTTTCTTCCCCGATCCCTTAAAAAAATCTGATTAATTTGATAATCTAGGCATATTAATTAATTGTTATTAAAATTGAATTACTCGATTCTAAATCTTAACTTTTAGTGACATATTTGTAATTTTCTTCCCCGATCCCTCGCTTGTGAAGTATATGTTCTTGTATGTGTGCCTCGTAGAGATCCCGCACACTATGGGATCGATTCGATTAAAAATAATTTCACCAAAACTCTTAGAGATGGCTTAACATTAGAGTTGTCGAGCTACTATAATTTTTTTTAATCTTTCATCGTTAAACTTATGCATTATTATGATCTTCATATATAT
>NW_027358383.1:0-22244 GCF_012295235.1 Primulina huaijiensis | reverse complement strand
ATTCAGTGTTAGACCCTTAGAGTAACTACCTTAGATGACACCGAAATATTTATTTTTATAATTATTCTTCTTATCCTACTAAAAACATCCCCAAGTCACTCCATATTTTACATATAAAAAAATCTAAACAAAACTTCTCTTTTAAATCGAACAACTCTTATAAATTGAAAATAATTTTGTGTTGATTGTTTAATATTATTTGATCAAATTAAAAATAATAATAACACATGCAACGCGTGTACATTTTTTATTAGTATATATAATATTTTATGTTTTAAATTAGGGAATAAAAACTAAATCCCTAATTCTAATGTCTTCCGCTTCCCTCACTCTGCATTTCTGCGTCTCTTCTCAAAAAGTAAGTATACATTTGATATCGCTACCTTAGATCCAGGGACAACGTTGATATCTCCGAGAACCCAAGTTCTAGCTACCATTCTCTGTCCATGGGAAGGAGTAAGGTTCTCGCACTCCCCGATTCCGAACTCTCGTGGAGACAGCTTGGTCGTAACATGATTTATCAATCACTCTACCCTTATCCTTCCTTAATTAGTTTTGCTGGAATTTTAATAAGTATTGGTTTTATGCAAATTGTGCAGAAGTTAATGTGTACATGTAACAACATTTGATTAATTATTTTAAGAGGTTTATGTGAAATTATGCAGAAGTTAATGTTTTCGATTAATATTAAAGCATCTTTAATATATTCTAGAACATGTACAAAATTGAAGTAAATTGAACCCAAGATAATATGGATTTTAGAACATGTACATAATTGAAGTAAACCGAACCCAAGGTAAATTGATCATAATATATTATTTTTTCATTTGGATTTCAGCTAAGATATTTGGATTTCTGAAATTTATGCCTACCTTATTGAATATTTTGGATTTCAGAAATTTATTGTGTAAATGAAAAGTGTAATAGATCATCTAATGGAATAAGCTGGTAATGTTGATGAGAAGCTGGTAATGTTGATGAGAACAAGAACAATGATGTTGATTTTGTGAAGATTTAGATCATGATGGTGATAAAGATGAAGTGAAACCCGAGTCTAAAAAGAGAGCTAGGAAAGATATTACCTCTAGATCACAATATTGGGAACACTTTGAAAAATTTTATTTTGAAAGTGACAAGGTGCAAAAAGGTAGGTGCAAATATTGTTGTAGAGAAATTAAGACAGATCCAAAAATACATGGGACTCGACCTTTACAGAATCGAATCACTTCGCTTCTTGTAAAAAAAGAAAACTTCATTGTAGGACCGAGCGCTTGCCGCTTTACCAAAAGCTATAGCTGGTGGTAATGGTGCAACTCAAATCTTTTAAACTGCATAGTAGCTCAAGCACCACGGTTCGATCGCTCTACCAAGCAAAGACAATTATTGCACCCAACACTCATGAAGTTGCAACTAATAAAGCTCAGATTTCTTTTCAACAATCAGAAGATGTTCAGAAAGAAGCGCAAATTGGTACTTAAAAATTTGATCAGAACAAATTAGTTGATTGTCGATGAACTTCCTTTCAAAACATATTTCAGAACAATAAAATTTGATCAGAACAAATCAGATTTCTTATTGGTTGATTGTCGATGAACTTCCTTTCAAAACAGTTGAGAAAAAAGGTTTTAGACACTTCATGTCAATTGCATGTCCAATGTTTAGCATTCCATCTCGAAGGACAACAACCAAGGATGTTTATAATTTGTACATAAATGAAAAAGTGCAGTTGATGTCTTTTATTAAACAAGATGGTCCAAGAATTTGTATAACTACATACACATGGACATCAATATAAAAAATGAATTATATTTGTCTAACTGCTCATTTCATCGATGATGAATGGACTTTGCAAGAGAGAATTTTGAATTTTTTTCCGATTTCTGGACATAAGGGTGATGATGTGGGTAAAGCAGTTGAAAAATGTTTACTTGACTGGAGAATTGATAAAATCTTACCATCACAGTTGATAATGCCTCATTAAATGATGGTGCAATAACATATTTGCAAAAGGATTTGACAATTGGAAAACAAATATCTTAGGTGGGAAATATTTAAACATGTGATGTATTGCAGATATTGTCAACCTTGTTGTGCAGGATGGCTTGAAAGAGAAAGACAAACATTTAGCTATCTCTCGAATTAGAGGAGCAGTGACGTATGTCTGAAACTCACCAGCAAGGTATAAAAGATTTTGTCAATGTGTTGAGATCGAAAAGATAGATACAAAGAAATTGTTAAGCCTTGATGTACCTACAAGATGGAACTCAACATATCTAATCTTGGAGTCAACAATATCTTTGAAAAGAGCATTTGATTCATATGCCGATATAGATATTGCCTACGTGAATGATCTCTTGAACCACTGTATAATGGGATTCCGTCGGAATATGATTGGGGAAGGGCTACTTTATTGTTGAAGTTTCTTGGACACTTTTACAAGCTCACTTTGGCAATTTCTGGCTCTCTATATGTCTCTTCGAACACCATATTTCATGAAATAAGTGAAGTTGACATGCTTCTAAAATAGTGATTAGTAAGCGATGATTTTGAATTAAGTGAAATGTAAAGAAAAATGAAAGATAAGTTTGACAAGTATTGAGGTTAAATAGAAAAAATGAACATGATGTTGTATTATGCAGTGATTCTTGATCCTAGTCACAAATTAGAGTTTGTTGAGTTTTCATTTGATACAAAGTATGATGATATCACAAAGAGCGCGATGATGAAGGAAAAAGTGAAGAGTGAAATCCAAGAAATTTTTTACTATTATGTAGTGAGATATGGAACTTCAGGAAGTCTGGTACGTTCTACATTAGGTTCTACATCATTTCAAAAGATTCTAGATCTGATAATTCAATGACTTCTCGAACATACTTGAAAGATGAGTTTAAAAAATACAAACTTGGTGGGAAAAAAGAATATGTAAAGTCAGAGTTGGAGAAATATCTAGGTGAATATCCTGATGAAAATTTTGATATCCTTCAGTGGTGGAAAGTCGATTCTCCCAGATTTCCTATTCTTTCTCGATTGGCACGTGATATCTTAGCTATTTTTGTCTCCATTGTTGCTTCGGAAGCAGCGTTTAGTACATGTGGTCATGTTTTGGATGCTTTTAGAAATTCATTGTCTCCTATAATAGTTCAAGCTTTGGTATGTACCCAAGATTGGCTAAGGTTGGATTCTAAACCCATATGCGTAGAGGAAGATTTGACTGAAATCTAAATACTTGAGAAAGACATATTTTTTCTCTCTTTATTTTTCTATATTTATTCTTAGTGGTTATGTTTTATTCTCTAATGACCAATCTCTTTGCTTTTTTTTTTTTTGCATAGAATTAATAAACTCAGAGAAGGATTCAACCATAATTGATATATAATTATGAAAAACATCAACAATCGATATATAGATTGATGGTTTTCCTACAAATTTTTATTTTGATGTTGTGCTATTTTGAGCAGAATAAATATTTATATATATATTTAGAGATAAAGAAGACATAATTTTGGCAAAAATTTTGGTTACCTGACAATACCCGAATATTTCGGGTACCCGAACCATCGGGTAGCACCGATTAAAGTTCGGGTTCGAGTAGCAAATGTGCTACCCGAAAATTTCAGGTATCCGACCCGAACTACCCGAACCCGTGAAACCCGACCCCGACTCCCACCCCTGGCTATTGTGCGGTTTAAAAAATTTTAATCGCACCATTATCACCAGTTATAGCTTTTGGTAAAGCGGTAAGCACTTGGACACTTTTACAAGCTCACTTTGGCAATTTCTGGCTCTCTATATGTCTCTTCGAACACCATATTTCATGAAATAAGTGCTGTTGACATGCTTCTAAAATAGTGGTTAGTAAGCGATGATTTTGAATTAAGTGAAATGTCAAGAAAAATGAAAGATAAGTTTGACAAGTACTGGGGTTCGATTGAAAAAATGAACATGATGTTGTATTATGCAGTGATTCTTGATCATAGTCACAAATTAGAGTTTGTTGAGTTTTCATTTGATACAAAATATGATGATATCACAAAGAGAGCGATGATGAAGGAAAAAGTGAAGAGTGAAATGCAATTTTTTTTTACTATTATATAGTGAGATATGAAACTTCAGAAAGTCTGGTACATTCTACATTAGGTTCTATATCATTTTCAAAAGATTCTCAATCTGATAATTCAATGACTTCTCGAACATACTTGAAAGATGAGTTTAGAAAATACAAACTTGGTAGGAAAAAAGAATATGTAAAGTCAGAGTTGGAGAAATATCTAGGTGAGCATCCTGATGAAAATTTTGATATCCTTCAGTGGTGGAAAGTCAATTCTCCTAGATTTCCTATTCTTTCTCGATTGGCACGTGATATCTTAGCTATTTCTGTCTCCACTGTTGCTTCGGAAGCAGCGTTTAGTACATGTGGTCGTGTTTTGGATGCTTTTAGAAGTTCATTGTCTCCTAGAATAGTTCAAGTTTTGGTATGTACTCAAGATTAGCTAAGGTTGGATTCTAAGCCTATATGCATAGAGGAAGATTTGACTGAAATCGAAATATATATATATATATATTTAGAGACAAAGAAAACATAATTTTTGACAAAAATTTCGGTTACCCAACAATACCTGAATTTTTCGGGTACCCGAACCATCGGGTAGCACCGATTAATGTTTGGGTTCGGGTAGTAAATGTGCTACCCGAAAATTTCAGGTATCAGACCCGAACTACCCGAACCCGTGAAACCCGACCCTGACGCCCACCCCTGGCTGTTGTGCTGTTTAAAAGATTTTAAAATCACTATTACCATCAGCTATAGCTTTTGGTAAAGTGGTAAGCACTCGGTCCTGCAATTGATATCAGAGCCAAAGCCATGTGTTCGATTTCCATTGATTGCAAGGAGTGCAATTATTGGGAGGAAGATTGTTTGGTGCAATAATTGTCCTAGTTTGGTAGAGCGATCGAACGTGGTGCTTGAGATCCTGTGCATTTTAAAAGATTTGAGTTGTATCATTACCACCAGCTTTAAATTTTGGTAAAGTGCTAAACACTTGTTGTAATACCAAACTAATATTTAAGTGGTACCAATAATTTGATGTAACATATAATATCAATAAATCAAAACTCTCACTTATAAGTAAGGTAAAAAAATCTTTAATAAAAGAAAATAAATATAACACAAATAGTAAATAAATATTAAATAATAAAACTAAATATTATTATTTTATTATCAAATCAAGAGCTTCAACTTTTTATCTCGATTTTGAGAGATTAGCTACTCACGATGGAAATGAAGAACTTGAAATACATACTTAACATAATAATTTTATTAAAGTGAAGAAATAAAGAGAGAAAATTATAAAATCAAAGTTCATCGTTCATCACAATACACTTCTATTTATAGGCTAACTTGGAGGGACAAGATAAAATAAAATATTATTTTGTACATATAATTGGTACAATTTTTCTTTATGAATGGTAAATTTTTATATTCGTTTACTAAACATTTTGACATATATGATCAAAATACACAAGCTTAGTAAAACTGTAATTCCTTTAGCACCACTTTCAATTGTTGCTCAATTTGACATCAATTTTGAGAAGAATTTTATCTCATGTTTTTCTTCAATATTGTGGAGATTTAAATCAACTTTATGCAGGTTTAAAAATCATCTCATTCTCATTTTTATAGCCAAAGTTATTCTTATTTTACTGAACCTTTCAAAATAACCAAAATAATACAATTATTCAACACATATATTTTTTTATACAAATTATTATAAAACTTAAATATTTAATTCACTTTAAACTATAAAATAATATACAAAATATTTAATAAATATATATTTTTTATATTAATCACGATATTTTTGGAGTTGCTCTATAGTTTGTTATTTTTTATTGTTTTATCTTTGATTTTTAATTTTGTTTGCTTATTTATCTTGTTCTGATTATTGAAATTTCTGTGTTCTGGTTTACATGTTACATCACCTATTTGACAATAATGCACTAACATGTTTGAATTCGGGGGAGATAGCTATCTTACTCAGGGGGAGTTATCATACAGGCGGAGATAATGCATATTAGAAAGATAATATCATTGGATGTTTTGTCAAGAAAAGTAAAAAGGAGGAGATTGAAATGAATATTTTATTTATTAATTAATTTTTTCTTGTTAATAATATTGTGATATCAACATATAGAGTTTTGTGTTTCTAAACTAATAAGATTTTCTATAATACTGATATTTATCTATAGATATTACACCATTATTCAAAAGAGTTTATTTCTTAATGAAGTTCTTGTTTCCATATTTTGTAGGACTCTATAAAACGAATAAACTTTAGGGCAAAAGAAGTCTATAAATAAGAGATTATTGATGATGTGTGCGTGTGGTTTTTTGAGTTGAAGGAGAGCAGTAAAATGTCAAAGGAATAGCAGAGAATTACTTCGGTGAATTAATAAAGAGCTCAAGATAATGTGTATTGAAGTGTTGTCATGAAGTGTTCAGAACATTCAAATCATAACACCTAATCACTGTTTCGATTAGTGTCTCGTTTATTCGAGAATTTCAACTTTACGTTTGTTGCATTCATAGTTTTGGTTATACGGTTGACATATATGTTTGGATGCACTTTACTTCTTAATGGAGTTAACATTTATTTATTTGCTAGTATTGATTTTTGTAAACTGATAAGTTTTATAGTGAATTGTTTGGCCCTGAATCACCGAACAAGTATTTATATTTGTACATGATTTATTTTGTCTTATTTTATTCATTAAAATTTATTTGTGTATTTAATTAATATATTCAGTTGTATGTTATGAATATGTATTACAACACATGACACAACACTTAAATTTGATACACACAATCTTAATATTTTGACTTTTGAAAAACTAGATCGGTAATTTGAGAAATTTGGATAACTATTTGTCTAAATTCTAGTTGATGATGTTTGAAACAAAAAAATGATGATTTTGGAAAATAGTTTCAACGACTTACGAGTTTTTGAAATAAATTTCAAAGTTCGGAATTTTAGACTAATTTTGTAATATTAGTTGTTTAAGATTTAGTTTGCGATGTTTGGGACTAAAAATATGGAATTTGAAATTTTGTTTAAAATTTGCGACTTTGGAAGTTTAAAATGCCTAAATTTATTATATTGGAGTTTTAGGCTTAAAAGTTAAATTGTTGGAAAATTAAGTAATTCAAATTAGTAAGTTGAATAAATTTAAGAAAATGAATGAGAATTTAATGGAAATAAATTATTTGCTACATGTTTAGATAACCATAATCTAGAGCTTCTTAAATTATTGTGGTAATTTAAGTTAACTGATAAGATATTGATTGATTGTTTTCGTTACGTCGTTTATAAAAAGATGTAGTATGATTGGTGTTAGTCTTTGAGGTGTATTGAATGCTTTTATGTGATTATGGGCTCTTGTGATATTGACATAAAAATTAATGTATTTTTTAAGATTATTCCATGTTTTATAATAATAAAAAAATGAGAGAGATATATAGTTTATATGCATTGTTGAGCACTCATTTATATTGAGTGATGACTCCGTTATCTCTGATATTCTTGTTTACTCCTAGATGAGATATGGTAGACATCAAAGTCGAGTGCGTGTTAGCGTCACATATCTAATGACTAGTGGAAGGGTCGAGCAGGTTTGCAGACTGTCACCTCTTATGCATATGTGCAGAGCCGAGGGCATAGTAGACATGTCACACCCCCGACATTTCTGACCACGATTGTTGTTATCAATTCATTGGATCCAAAATAGTGCAAGGTTGGGTGCTTCAAGTTTGCAACCCTTCTATCTTGGGGATGATGAATGATGCTACGTCAGGGATGGCGTAGCATTATCTTCTATTTTTGTTATTAGTTGTGGTAAATATATTTATTATTGGATCAAATAATATAAAATCTACTTTACTAAATAATTCAATATTTATTTTTTTATATTTATTATTTGAAATAAAATTAGATGTATAATTTGTTAATTAATTTTGATACATTTATTATATATTTTAATAATAAATATGAAATTTATTAACACATATAAATGCTAATGATACAATATAAAACATTACATACAAATATGTCGTATTTAATTCATAAGATATTTTTAATAAGATTTTCATTAAATACTTTTTATTTAATTAAAGAATGTGTCATAATTACCATTCAATTAATCTTAATTTTATAAACTCAATTAAACTAATTACTTTAGTAAATGAGTAGGTATCTTGTGAGACGGGTCAATCCTACCGATATTCATAATAAAAAGTAATACTCTTAGCATAAAAAGTAATAATTTTTCATGGATGACCCAAATAAGAGATTCGATCTGCGAAGTCGATCCGTGAGACCGTCTCACAAGAGTTTTTGTGTTAGTAGTAAATTTAATTAGGCCTTAGTTTATTATTTACTTTAATTATTTTATCTTCTAAAAGTATTTAAACGCAAGAATTTCTCATATTGGTGTTTTTATAAATAATATGCAGAACAAAATAATATGAAATATTTCGAAAATTTTTCTTTTAGCGTTGAATTTAGAATTGATTAGTCGAAGATTTGTTTTATATTTGATTTATAAATTACAATATTTTGAACACAGCAGGAGGTGAAACACCTGCTATAACTTGGCCATCTTCTCAAGAACCACCAAGGGAAAGTGTGAGATCTCAGAATGTAAACATTAGAGAATCTCAATCTGATTTCTATACTTGTGGAGGATCACACCCAGCGGGAACAAGGTCAAGGAGAAATCAAATTCCCTTGCACCAAACACCCTATGGGAAAACTGTTTTAGATCCTATACATTCTTATGGGGTTATGCTTAACCTTGATGTATTAGATTTTAAGAACAGAGAAGAACTCATAGACGATTGGACATCTGCTATGAGAATCGCAGCAGGTACACTTGATCTCAACAGAGAAGGATTCATTAAACTCCTGGAAATGAGTCTTATGGGATCAGTGAAAATTGCTTGGGACATGACTTCGGTGGAAACCAAAGAATCAGTCCTAGCCGGAGAATCTCTAAGCGAGATAGCCGGAAGAATGGCTACCCTTTTTAAAGCTCAATTTATAGGGGTAGATTATTTTAACATCCAAGATACAGAGAAGAGGAAGAAATAAACTTAAGCTCTGTATAGTCTTGAATTACATGATATATGTTTAGTGGATGAATACATTATGTTATTCACTAAATATATATGGAATTCAGGGGTCGAAGAAGATATAGCGATGCAGCTATTCTTCGCCAAAATGCCAAGTACTTGGAGAGAAATACTCATAAGGGAATATGTACCTTGAAATCCAGATGCATTGACACGAAGAGCCTCTTTCCTTAAAGGAAAATTGACATAATAGTGCCATTTGGAAGCATTACAAAAGAATTACAAACGATTAAGGGATATTAACAAACGTACTCCTTTGTGTCGTAAGAAAAATGATCTTCCAACAATTATTGAAAGTAAACTACAGAAGCATAAAAGGAAAAGTTTCAGGACTCATCCTTATGCTAGAAGTAGAAGAAGTTATTGGAAACCAAGAACAGTATGGTCTAGACAGAAAGTCAGATCTTACAAATCTGGACAAAGAAGTGGACCATCAAGAAGTAGGACATCTTCCCAAGCATCGAGTACATCTCGAAGCACAGGAAGAACACCTACAAAGAAATCTTTCAGAAGAGCTCATACCCGAGCTAATGAAAGTTTTAAGGATTGTAATTGCCGGACATGTGGAGCAAGAGGTCATATCTCAAATAACTGTCCAGAAAATGAAAAAAGAGGTACTAAACGCTTCGATCCAACTCCGGATATTGAAGAAGCAGTTTATTACCAAGATCTTATTCAGGTATACCGATTTGAGGACATTGCCTCAGATGAGAGTATATATGAAGAAGAAGAAGTCCTAAGTTAGGGAGAATCCGATGAAACTGAATCGGAATCTGACTGAAGGCGAGGTGTTTCGACACGAAACACATGATGATTTGTCTGGTTTCTTTAGCCAGACAACAATATCTCATAACATGGTCCAAAAGATCATAAAAAAAATCCTAGTCTACACAGATATCAAGGATTCTCTGCAGGACATGTAGAAAAGTTCTTAGGAAATCTTGGCCTAAGAAACAGAAAGCATCATCTAATTTATAAAGTCTCCAGAAGGGAAATGGCAATCCCAATGGAACTTACTGGAAATAGAATAGAGATGCAATTAATTCCTTCTGAAGAAATTAAGGAGGAATTACAAAAACTCAAGATAGAAGTAGCAAAGACTATGTTTTGGATTCATATTGGAGCAATCCAAATTATGATAAAAGCTACTTTTAAAAAAGGTATAGATTCACCAATTGATATTGCTATATGTGATAAAAAAAATGGGGAACCTTCAAGATTCAGTGCTTGGAACTATCTCAGGAAATCTCTGTGCAGGAAAGATTGTAGGAGTATTATATCCAAAGATAGCCTACAACCTGGCAGATCGAGATTTCAGTCGAGCCTTGACATTGCATCAAAATTTCAAGGAAAAAAGGCTGATGAAGGAAGGTAATAGACCATATCCTATTACCTATCAAATATCATATGCTCTATCTAATACACATCATTCAGAGTTGTTTATTAGAAATGAGTTTATTGAGATACCAGAAATATTCGGAAAATTTGCCCAGGCAATTTATCCAGAACGAGTTGAGTTTCCGGTAATACAGGAAACAGATATCCAAATACAAGACAAATCGATTCTACAGAGGAATCAAAGTCTTAGATTGGAATCAAGAAGATTATCTTTTCAAGGAGATAGAATAACAAGTTACAGGTGGGGAAAAACACATGTCCAAGAAATCCAACATGAGCCAAAAAGTTTTTCTACAATAGGAAAACTTAGATGCCCAGAAGGTTGGAAGGAAGTAGAAATAGTATTTGATATTACGAAACAAAGGAATCAATTTCCTTGTAATACCATTTACTATTTAGAACAACCTATGATAGGAACTTACCAAAGAATGTTCCAAGTTGGAGAATTGGAAGTTCATGTCACAGGAGTACCAAGGAAAGAACCAGATCACTTGGTTCTCGGACTAGAGTTTCTCGAGGAACATAAACCTTGGAAACGTCTAGAGTACGGAATGGAGTTTATGGCAGAGGATAAGATGTGGAAAATCCAATGACCACGAGTCCATTCTCCATATACATTCCAGTAGGAATGTTATATGAGCAATATAAGACAGAATATTTTGCTGCTTATATTGATTCAGGTGCTGGAATCTGTACAGCAAAACGAGGAGTTTTTCCAAATAATTGGGAAGAAGAATTACCCAAGATTTCTGGAAGAGATTTTTCCAGAAGAATCTTAATCTTATGTAAAGGGATTAAGATGACTGAAATAATGATTGGCGGTGCTGGGCAAACACCTTGGTACAAGGTAAAGACACCACCAATTTATTTTCATGATACATGAGCTGATATTTTGTTAGGAAACAAGTTTCTACAAATGTTCAAGTCCTATACTCAAGAAAATGAGACTAGAATATTAGTGTTTACAACTCCTTGTAACCACAAAATCATAGTCCAGTGACTACGAGAGGCATTTTACAGAAAATTACCAATCAAGTTTCGCAGCAAGCGTGGTAATTCAGGACAACTTTTGAACCCAAAAATGAAATATTCTAGAAGGTTTGGAGAAATAATGCTCCAGTTGAGAGCAGATAAAACACTCCAACCAGAAGAAATAGAATACCTTAAGATAACTCTATATAAGAATGAAGTAGAGTTTGAATCTAAGGTATCTTTGGAAGATGTCAAGAAAAAGATCAAAGAAAATTACAATGAAGATCCCTTGGCATGGTGGGACATAAATCAACTCAAAGCTTGCCTTAAAATTAAGGAAGACAAAGAGTATGAATTTGTCCGTTGTAAGCCTATCCTAATGAATATTATTGATCAAAGGGATATGCAGATTATAATCAAGGAACATTTGGACCTTGGTTTAATCAAAGCAGGAATGTCACAATACAGCAGTCCAGGTTTTCTGGTAAGAAATCATGGTGAGATAAAACGAGAAAAACTCAGATTAGTTATTAATTATCAAGAAATTAATAAGATTCTGGAGTTTGATGTGTATTTTATACCTAGTAGAGAACATCTAATAAGTTGCATACGCAATGCCAAGATATTCTCTAAGTTCGACTGTAAGTCTGGATTTTACCAGATTAGGATGCAAGAAGAAAGCAAGAAATTCACAGCTTTCTCTACACCTCAAGGACATTATATCTGGGAAGTATTACCAATGAGATTGGCAAATTCACCTCAGATATGTCAAAGAAAGATGGATAATCTTTTTAAAGATTATTTTAAGTTTATGTTTTGTTTATATTGATGATGTTTTAATATCATCTAAAAATATGAATGAACATGTTAAACATTTGGAGATTGTTTTCAATGTTTGTAAAAAAGAAGGACTGGTCTTATCTGAAAAGAAAGCAGTCATTGTAACAAGGAAGATTGAATTCCTCGAAATTGAAATCGATGAGTCAGGAATTATTCTGCAAGAACACATAGTAGAAAAAGTGCAGAATTTTCCAGAAAGTCTCAAAGACAAGAAGCAACTTCAAAGTTTCCTAGGAGTTTTTAATTTTGCTGGGATGTTTATCAAAAACCTAGCAAAACACATGAAAGTGTTTAGTCTATTATTGAAAAAAGATGCTATATTTATATGGACGGATGAACACACATTGTAAGAATCTTCAAAAAATGACTATTCCTCAAGATGAGGATGATCTGGTATTATACACAGATGCCAGTGATCCTTGGTGAGTAGCAGTTCTTACTAATCTCACACCAGATGGAGAAAAACCATGCAGATTTTTTAACAAGAGATGGACAACATTGACATTGATTCTATTATCAAGATGCAGAGACATTTGAGGGAACACCTTGAAATTATTCAAACCGAGTTTAACAAGTTAGCACTGAACGCAGAAATTGCGGGAAGGCTTCAACAAGCTGATAAGAGAATTGTCTCTGATCGAATCACATGATGTTTACAGGGATATACTCAGTTATGGTCTGTAATACAAAGACCTCTCCTCCAAGGCATTGAAAAACCATTGGTTTCCCAAATGGAGAGTTTTCGAGTACAGGACTCTATACTTGGAGCAGGGGATTCAAGTACCCCTAGCACAAGTGTTACGACGGGATCATCTTCTGATTGAGACTCCAGATTCTTATCTTGAGTCTTCAAGTCAACCCTTCACCTCGGGGATTGAAGAGGGAGAGATCAACCTTATACCCAATACCGACAGGGCCAAACCTAAGGTTGGTACCAATGAAACTGCAATTTCTTCATTTCAGGTTTACCAACAGACTTAAAAGAATTAAATACAAGAATTGGCATCAACCCAACCATGGTTCGAGTTGATGTTGCAGGAAAATATCCTAGGATATGGATGAAACAAAATTCATATCCAAAGGAAGTCAAAGCTTGGTATGAATAAGGGCTCTTGCCTCGGTTTACACTACTTCACCCAGCTTCCCGGAAATATCAGCACTACCATAATGGATACAAGAAGCGGTACATGAAACTTGGAGAAATAATGATCATTTGTCCAGAAGAGATATTTTGGAGCTGTATTTTTTCAGTGCAGCACCAGAACAAGCAGGGAAAGGCACACACGAAGCCTTTCATTTCATCAAGCTAAGGAGGCCAGACATGAATTCTCAAAGATTTATTAAGGATCCTCCTACAAACGAAACACCCTTAGTCTCTTCATTCAAATAAGATGATATATCTACCAAGAGAGCATGGGGTATCTGGGTCTGTCTCACGGAGATGGACAAAGTCAAGTTTCCATTTAAGTTTTATCAAAATTCTTTAAATGGATCGTTCCTGTTAAATACAATGACAGGAAAAACCATAAGTTTTGCAGAATAAATATTTGAAAAGAAAAGAAATCTTCTGTGGAACAGCAAGCTGCCGGCCAGTAAAGAAACTCACCGAGAGTTCTGTAATATGGCACATGTAGGAAGATGGTCAGAAAACATCTGTCATGAATGCCAAAATCAGAAAGAACCGGAATTCGATAAAGGTTTCAAACCGAGATCTGATCGGAAACATTTTACCGAAAAGAGGACAAGTGGGGAAGGACCACAAACACATTTTCCTCGAGGATACAAAAAACCAAAGATTCCTCGACAAAGATAAAAGGGACATGTGACCAAACCCACTAACAAAAGAAAGACCACCACGTGAGTAGGGAAAACAGGACCACCGATAACTGGTGGTAAAGGACAAAAGAGCATTGGATACTCTATTCTAAAAGAGGAATCTAATGAATAAAACAAGATAATTGGTCCCAACATTCACATCTATAAATAAGAGTAAATGGGAATCAGTAAAACCACACAAGAACGAAATTTAAAATGTATTCTACAATCTTTAAAGTTTCGAAAAGAAGAATCAAGATATACAGAGATCAGCTACCAGCCCTTAGAAGTTTAGTCCAACATTTTAAAGAAAAAGGAGATGAGATTACAGCGGATCTATTTCAAACTCATATCTACTAGTATTGCCACCAGATTAAAGAGGAATAACAGGCTGTTATTAGATTCATAATCTAGGAAAAAGACAAGATGAAGGGACCACTCAACCACTACATGGTCCATGTGCAAGCTGTAAAGGCTTATTAAGATTTGGAATCCGAGTTTCAAATCCGAAGAAGCTTTCTATAAATAAGGCAGAAAGAAGGAAGTGAAGATCATCGAACATTTTCCTCATTTCTTTCAAAATCAATTATAATATTTTATCTTTCTAGTTTATGTGTTTTTCAATTTCGGCTACTATAAGTAGCTAAACAAGTTTCTCCCCCTCTACAGAAAATTTCAATGTAATAATAAATGTTTGTGTTTGAATAAAAAAATCTTTGCTCTAGCCCCTCTCATGTATTATTTTCAAAATTTTATCTTTTACTGTACACTCTAAGGTAGGAAACGAATTAGAGTTGTGCCAAGTGCTGCTGAAAGAATCTGTGTCAGTAACCATTGGTTGCGATCGTGTGGTTGGACTGTGAGGAGTAGTTCGTAAAATACGGTGGATATAACCCGGTAGCACTCCGATCAAAGAGATAAAAGATTTAATTTATTTTACGGAAGCACGATGGGCCATTATTTAAAAGAAAATCAATTATTGAAAAATAAAGGTTTGAGGGGTATTTTGGAAAAAATTTGAAAATTGGGTTAAAACCAAAAGTGAAAGGTTTATGGTACTGAATCATAAGTTGCCCATAAATAAATTCCATGATCTCACATCAACTTAGCAATCATGTGACATTTGAAGACAAGAAGTCACATGTCTGGACCTAATTATAAATTTTGTTCATTTTTTGGAGGAAAGTTATATATATTTTTTCAAATATAATAATTAATATTGAAGGAAAAATATCTTTTATGTTGAAAATAAGAAAGTTGAATGTTGAAAATAAGATTTGTAAATATTGAAAATTAGTGTGTGATGATATATGTAATGATGTATTTATTTTTGGATTATTTTCAAAGAAATTCTATAAATAAGTCTCTCAATTTGTGAAGAAAAACACAATTGAGTAGCGAGAAAATTTTATAAAGTGTGTAGTTTGATATATATTTTGTGAGTTTGAGATTTTTACTTGTTTACCGCAAATTTTTACTTTTAACACGTTATCAGCACGATACTCGAAGGTTCGGTTCTCCATATTTTTTCATGCTCCAAAACACAAGAAAAAAGTAACAATATTCAAAAGTAAGAATATTTACTTTACTATTTATTTATTTTTATTGTATATATATTTAATGTATAATATCATGTTATTATATAAAAAGATTCTATGACACCTCGTTATAATAACGTGATGTGATTACACTACTTATATGATTTTATTGTGTTATTGTTTAATTATTGTATATATATATATATTTGAATAATATCATGCTATTATAAAAGGAGTCTATGACACCTCATTATAATAACATGATGTGATTACACTACTTATATGATTTTATTGTGTTATTGTTTAATTATTGTATATATATATATTTGAATAATATCATGCTATTATAAAAGTAGTCTATGACACCTCATTATAATAACATGATGTGATTATTTTACTATTTATATATTTTTATTGTGTTATATAATAATTATATATATATTTTGTATAATGTCACAATATTATATAAAAAGAATCACTGACACCTCATTATAATATTTTGATATGATATACATAACTATTTAAACATGATTATCATTATATACATCATATTATTACCATAAAATTTGCATATACATAAATTTATTTTTTAAGATTTTGTAACGATCATAAACGGCTAGTTTTTACCCTATAAATATGACTTCACAAATACATTCAATCACTCCAAACTTATTCTTCCTCCCTAAAAATTTTCTTCATCAAAATTTTCGAAGAAGAAGAAGATGGCTTTTTCAAGGATATTTTTTATAATTATTTTGGTTATTATACTCACTAGTTTTGTACTTATCGGAGGATATCTGCCTCACGCTTTTTATTTATTTTTAAGAATGTTTGTATTTATAATTTATTCGTTACTTTTTATTGTCATATTAATAGAACTTAACTAATAAAATGAATTGTTATTTTTCTAGTACCACCATGTCAAATTTGACAAAGCTCGAATTTGTTGCGATCGACATTACAGGAAAAAATTATATGCCATAGATTTTTGATGTAGAAATGCATCTTGAGTCATTGGATCTAAGCGAGACCATTAAAGAAACACTAGTAGAATTTTTGGTTTTTACTTCGTCACTGGTTACTTCAGCGATTATTAATTATGAAGTAGTATATACCAATTAACATCGATAATAACACCGACGAAGTAAAACATTATTTTTTACTTCACAATTTAAAAAACACAGGCTTCACTTCTAATTTTTTGTAACATTTTACTTCGACAGAGTAGTTTTGATGAAGTAAAAAGTTTAAAAAATTTGAAATTTATATTTAGTGAAGTAAAAAAATAAACCATAATTTTAATTAATTTCCCTTAAATAATTTCTCAATCCCTTAAAATTGTGTCGAAGTTAAAGAAAAAATTTACTTCACCACAACTCAATGTGAAGTCGTTCTCCATTAATTACTTCACTACAATACAAAAAATGAAGTCTTTTAAATCTACTATTTCGTCATTAAATGTAAATTGTGAAGTAACAAAAGATCAAGTAATAGATAAGAAAACAAAGCTTTTAGCGACGAGTTTTAAAAAATCATCGCAAAGATTTGCGACGTTTTGGGTAAAACACTGTCGCAATTTAAAACTTTGCGACGATTTCTTAAACTGTTGCAAAATTTATTGGCGACGACTTTTAAAACCGTCGCTAAAATAAATCGACGACGGGTTTACAAAATCGTCGCTAAAAGCGACAGTTTAACTGTAACCGTCGCCAATTAGCGACGGATTAATTAAAACCGTCGCCAAATTTATTAGCGACTGTTTTTAAAACCGTTGCTAAAATAAATCGGCGACAGGTTTACAAAACCGTCTCTAATAGCGACGGTTTAACTAAACAGTCGTCAATTAGCGACGGATTAATTAAAATTGTCGCCAATTGCCTATAAATATTCGCCTCTTCACCTTGTTTTCCTCCACACTACTTCACATATTCGGTCCATTTTTCTCTCTTGGAAGATTTTAGTTTCGCTTTAGGCTAAATTTTTTAGCTTCGATTTTTAATTTATGATCATGAATTTAATATGGGAAGTAAATCAAGGAAATTCTACTAGTGAAAATGGTATCTCTTCATCATAAGAAAAAACGAAAGCTATAATATTTTTGCGTAGACATCTTGATGAAGGTCTAAAATATGAATATCTCATCGAAAAAGATCTCATGGCTCTGTGGAAAGGATTAAAAGAAATATTTGAATATATAAGGGAAGTTATACTTCCGACCGTCCGTGATGAATGGAATATGTTAAGATTCTAAGATTTTAAGAAATTCAGTGATTACAATTCGGCGATATATCTAATAATCTCGCAATTAAAATTTTGTGGACATGAGGTTACGAAATCGGAAATGCTTGAAAAAATATTTTTCACGTTTCACGCATCAAATATAACTCTACAGTAACAATATAGAGTGCGTGGATTTGCGAGATATTCTAAACTTATCGTCTGTCTTCTTGTGGCGGAAAAGAACAACGAGCTAGTAATGAGAAATCATCAGTCCCGACCCACTGGCTCAACAACATTTTCAGAAGTAAATGCTGTAAGTAAAAATGAATTTAAACTTGAAAACCAAAATCAAAGTCAAAGACAAGGTTTTGGTCTAGTTCGAGATCGAGGTCGTGGACGTGGACATGGACGTAGAAGTGGTCGTGGTCGTGGTCGTGATTGAGGCCGTTGTTTTGAAAACAATCGAGATATTTACTTTTATAACTCATCTCAAAAGGGCGTCACGAACCACCCACTGAAACGGCATCATGAGAACATGAGTGTTAATTAAAATCATTCAAAACGATTTGAATGTTCTTGTTTTATATGCGGCACTCCAGGACATTGGTCTCGTATTTGTCGAGCCCCCGAGCACCTTTGCAAACTCTATAAAGAATTGATAAAGGGAAAGAAAAAGAGACCAACTTCACTGAACATAATGGCCGTTTGAGTGATTCAACTCATTTTGATGTTGCAGATTTTCTGAATGATTTCTCTAGAAATGATCAATATGCTGGTGCAATAGAAATGAAAAATATTGATGCTGCAAATTTTCTCAACGATTTCTCTGAAAATGAACAATATATTGGTGGAATATAAATGTAAAATAATTTATTTTTCATGTACTTTATTGTACAATTATGATATGTGTTATATTTTTCAATAAATTACATATGTATTGTCAGTAATTTTTTCATTGCATATTTTTTTAAGTTCAAATATGGAAAATGCTATGAACAAAGCTAAACAAGGAACTAATCTCATGGAAGTTTGCATACCTGATAGTGGTACAACGCACACTATTCTCCGAGATAAAAGATATTTCTTGGAACTAAAACCAACAAAAGCAATGCTGAATACAATATCAGGTCCTGTAGACTTGATAAAAAGTTTTGGTAAAGCATATTTTTTGTTACCTAATGGTACAAAATTTTTGATAAATGAACAATCGAAAGAAATTTGTTGAGTTTAATGACATATATTCTCATGGGTATGATACTCAGACAATAAATGAAAGAAATGCGAAATATATATGTCTTACCACATATAAATCAGGAAAGAAATATGTAGTTGAAAAACTACCAATGCTCCCTACTGGATTGCATTATACATATATAAGTCCAATTGAATCAAACATGGTAGTTGATAATTCTTCAATATTGATCAATTGGCATGATCGATTAGGACATCCTGGTTCAACAATGATGCGAAGAATTACAGAAAATACACATAGTCATTCGCTGAAAGACCAGAAGATCTTTCAAAATAATAAGTTTCAATGCAAAACATGTTCTCTTGGAAAAATTATTATAAGATCATCACCAGCTAAAATCCAAACTAAATCACTCATGTTTCTTGAATGTATTCAGGGTGATATTTGTGGGCCAATTCATCTATCATGTGGACCATTAAGATATTTTATGGTATTGATCGATGTGTCCAGCAGATGGTCACATGTATGTTTATTATCAACTCGAAATGTGACATTTGCAAGATTACTTGCTCAAATAATAAAATTGCGGAATCAATTTCTCGATCATACAATCAAGAAAATTAGACTTGATAAAGCTGGTGAATTTACTTCCCAGACTTTTAATGATTATTGTATGTCAATGAGAATCACTGTTGAGCATCATGTTGCTCATGTACATACACAAAATGGATTATCTGAATCATTGATTAAACGTCTACAACTGATTGTAGACCAATGATTATGAAAACAAAACTCCATTTTCTATATAGAGACATGCAATTTTACATGTTGTTGCATTAATTCGCATCAGACCAAGTGCATATAATAAATACTCCTCATTTCAGCTTGCATTTGGTAAAGAACCAGACATTTCTCATTTGAGAATTTTTGGATGTATGGTATATGTGCTNAAACGATGTGAAAAAGATGTACAGCAAATTGTGCACTTGCAAAGAATAGCAAATCAGATACCAGATGCATTTGCAGACACAAAAGGGGTAACTAAATCATATATACATGATGTTAATGCCCATGCTCGAATTGAAATTCCAAAGAAACAAATTGAAGACACTCATGATGTCATTAAACGCTTGAAGCGTGAAAGACCAATCGGTTCCATGGATAAAAATTCTCGAAAAAGAGAAAGCATAGAGAAACCCGATGATCACAAAATAGAGAATGATATTCCTGCAGAAATACATGATCATGAAAATGTTCCGTCAGAACCACAAACTGATGAGAATCGTGAAATCTCCATCAATTATATTAATACTGGAAAAATATGGAACTGAAAAGATATAAAAGAAATTGATGAGATATTTTCTTACAATGTGGCATTTGACATCATAAATGACAATGAAGATCATGAACCAAAATCATTTGGTGAATGTAAAAATCGACATAACTGGATAAAATGGAAAGACGTCATCCAAGTTGAATTGGATTCGCTAAATAAACGTAACGTTTGGGCCTATAGTCCGTACACATGAAGGTGTAAAACCTGTTGGGTACAAATGGGTCTTTATTCGAAAGCGAAATGAGAAAAATAAAATAATAAGATATAAAGCTCGACTTGTTGCACGAGGTTTTTCTCAAAGACCTGGAATTGATTATGAAGAAACATATTCTCCTGTTATGGATGGNTATTCTCTTGTTATGGATGCAATTACGTTTCAGTATTTGATTAGTTTGGCGGTATCTGAGTTAAAGCAATCCGGCCGAATGTGGTATAATTGGCTCAGTGAACACTAAATGAAAAAAGAATATGTAAACAATTCAATATGCCCTTGCGTTTTCATTAAGAAAATAACATCCGGATGCGTAATTATTGTTGTATATGTTGATGATTTAAACATCATTGGAACAAATAATGAAATTTAAGAAGTTGTGTCATACTTGAATGAAGAATTTGAAATGAAGGACCTTGGAAAAAAAAAAGTATTGTCTGGGTTTGTAAATTGAACACAGAGAATGTGGAATATTTGTTCACCAGTCAAATTATACAGAAAAGGTCCTTAAACTTTTTTAATATTGATAAATCAAATCTTTTAAGTGCTCCAATGGTTGTTAGATCATTAAACATAGAAAAGGATACATTCCGTCCATGTGAAGATGATGAAGTTATTCTTGGTCCAGAAGTACCATATCTAAGTGCTATTAGTGCCCTTATGTATCTTGCAAATTGTACAAGACCTGATATATCTTTTGCTGTAAATTTATTGGCAAGATTTAGCTCATATCCAACAAAAAGACACTGGAACGGAATTAAACATATATTCCATTATCTACGAAGAACGACATACTTTGGACTTTTGTATTCAAAAGATACTAATCAAAGTATAATTGGTTATGCAGATGCTGAGTATTTATCTAATTCACACAAGGAACGTTCTCAAACCGGATATGCATTTACTCGTAAAGGCACTGCAATTTCTTGGCGTTCACAAAAACAAACACTCGTAACAACTTCATCAAATCACGTCGAGATTATTGCAGTACATAAAGCAAGCAGTGAATGTGTGTGGCTAAAATCAATGATCAAACATATCCAAACCTCATGCAGATTATCATTCGACAAGAATCCCGTGACACTATATGAAGATAATGCTGCATGTGTTGCTCAAATGAAAGAAGAATACATAAAAACGATATAACTAAACATATTCCCCCTAAGTTCTTCGAATTCATTCAAGAGCTTGAGAAGAATAAAGATTGGGATACGCAATCTACGAAAATATTGGGATACGCAATCTACGAAAATATTGGGATACGCAATCTACGAATTCACCCAAGAGCTTGAGAAGAATAAAGATTGAGATACGCAATCTTCGAATTCACTCATTAGATCTCTCCACAAAGGCATTTCCTACGACAATATTCAGAAAACATATATATAATATTGGGATAAGCAATCTACGAAATTTGTGAAGAATCGTTTGTGTTAACATGAGGGAGAGTTTACGTGACTGTACTCTTTTTCCCTTACTATGATTTTTATCCTAATGAGTTTTTCCTAGTAAGGTTTTTAACGAGACAGTATAAAAAC
>NW_027358382.1:0-487 GCF_012295235.1 Primulina huaijiensis | reverse complement strand
CACAAAAAAATAGAAATGGAAGAAGTGTTTGTCATACAATGAATTTCAGTTTCCAAATTAAATGTGTACTATAAAGTTATATNAAAGTTATATTTACCGTTCAAACTTTATAAATGCAATGAATTTTTCTCAAGATAAGGGTACACAAATGATCTCGTTAAGATATTTAAACAATTAAAAAAATTAAATATATTAATTTTCTGGAGATAATACCAATATGACATTAGTAATTTGATTGTGCCAATAATACTTATGAGTTAATATGAAATATTAAAATAAGTGTCATAAGAGTCAGTAAAAAGATGATTTATTGTCAAAAATATTATTATTATAAATTACAAATAAATGACAACATTTAGTCAATATTTTTTCAAATCAATTCATCAGTACTTTTTATGTGATGATAGATTGTTATAATAATTAAGGGTGAGTATTCGGTCGATTCGGTTATCGACCGAACCGAATTAGTCATAACCAGACCGAACCG
>NW_027358381.1:0-619 GCF_012295235.1 Primulina huaijiensis | reverse complement strand
GGCTCGAGTAAATTGGGAGATGGCTCGGTGGGTTCGTCGAGGTGTAAAAAAAACGAAAATAATAAAGCTAAAATTGAATTCATGGGTCCATGGCTGTGGCTCATGACTTGGAAGGGTAGAATAAATCATAAAAAGGTTATGTTAAAAATTTGGGATCAAAATAACGAGTTTCGGATTTATTCGGGATTTTACCGCCCACAAAACGTTAATTAACGAGTTAATTGAAAAGCCTAGTTTTAGGCTTTATAAAATTATGAAAAATTATATTTAAGCTTAAATAATTATTAAAAATTTAATTTTTAAATTTGAGAATTTTATATTAAGTTTTGGTTTAATTCGGGATTAAAACGCACTAATATGTCTTATTTTAAAAATAAATTAAAAGTCATCGAATTAAGTTAAATAAAAATATGAGAAAATTCATGTAAGCTTAAATAATTATTTGGGACATGTTAGAGTCAATGAAATTAAGAGAATGTCAAAAACGGGAAATTTTACGTCCAGGGGTAAAACAGTCATTTTACACATAGAAATTAGTAAACGTCATGGCAGTGTCCTGAATGTTGTTTTATGAGCTAATATGATTATTTTATATAGTTATGGATGTTTATGGAATTTT
>NW_027358380.1:0-340 GCF_012295235.1 Primulina huaijiensis | reverse complement strand
ACTGTTCCGGGCAGACCGCGCGCAGGTCAGCGCGCGCAGCGCGCAGCGCCCTGCGCGCAGAAGAGCGAGCAGCGCGCGCGCGCGGAGCGGCGCAGCGTGCGGAACGTCCACACGCTGTGCGCCGCCCTGCGCGGCGCAGCGTGCGGACGCTGCGCGCAGCACCGCGCGCACCTCCTGCGCGCCCAGGTGGCTGCCACTGCCCGAAACGTTCGGGCAGCGGGCGGGCAGCAGGGTTGACTGCCCGGGATCGTCTCGGGAAGCGTGCTGATTGGTGGGCTTGAATTGTTTGGGCCCATGGTGCAATTTTCTGATTTTTCAAAATTTTGGGCAAAATTGATAT
>NW_027358379.1:0-509 GCF_012295235.1 Primulina huaijiensis | reverse complement strand
AATTAAATGTAATGGGTATATGTATAATGGGCTTGTAGGAGTAAAGACCAACATACATATTATTAAGGTTCTTAATCGGACTTTAAAATATTAATTAATTAATTAAACTAGTTGGACTATAATAATTAATTGATTAAGCTCATTAAGTATTTAATTTTATTAATGGGCCCTAAGCTTATATATATGTGTATTAGGCTTAAGGTTAAAAATAATTCATTCACAATCTTCGAAAATCCTCCTCCTTCTCTCCACAAAATTTCGGCCACTTCCTTTTGAAGGAAAAGTTTGAGCCGTCTCTCGTTTTCAATCTTCAACGTAAAAACTTCTTCTAATTTTCTAGTGCAAATTAGAAGAGGAACAAATCATCTAGTCGTGGACCTGATTAGAAGAATAAAGAAAGGAGTTTTCGAAGAAAGTTCGTAGGGATTCATCAAGAGCTATATCCGTCTAAACCGGATTAGTTAGTGCCAAGTGATTTAATTCACCAAAGGTATAAAATTCTAACGCCC
>NW_027358378.1:0-202 GCF_012295235.1 Primulina huaijiensis | reverse complement strand
CCGCTGATCAAATTCATCAATTGCTGAGTCTCCTCAAGCCTACTCATGCTTCCTCATCAACTTCCCATGTTCGTCAAGGTAACATCCCTCGAGCTTTAGCTTCGTTCTTACACCATCGGCCATGGTTTATAGACTCCGGTGCCACCAATCACATGATGGGATGTTCCGAGTTGTTTTCTTCTTATACTCCCTGTTCGGGTCG
>NW_027358377.1:0-956 GCF_012295235.1 Primulina huaijiensis | reverse complement strand
ATTCAGGACTTCGACTTCGTCAGAACTACGAAAAGAAAGGTATAAGTCGATATTAACCGGGAGATTAACTTGAGTCAGATTGGAATCTAGTTTCCCTAAAACCACATACTTTATTTTATTGCAATTGTTTGACATTGATATGCTTGTTCTACTGATTTATAGAAAGCATGTATTAGACGAGTATTAGACGAGTGATCTTGTGACAGTAGTGCCGAATAGTGATGGAATCGTCACTGGCACATTGCACATTGTCACAGGATAGTATATTGATGAAAATGCCATAGTCTATGACGGATAGGTCAAGACACCGGATGTTTGGTTATATAGAAGTGGATAGAATTGGAGGTTCTTCTATTACTGTTATTCGATATAGGAATACCAACGTCTGGAAATCGAGATCCCTAGACTAGGAATGAGTCTAGTCTGAGATATGAAATCATGAATTGATTGACAATTTTATAGTGATTATGTTTTCAGAGTTGATACATATGAATGATATCTGTTACATGCTTTTACGTTGTTTATATGATTGCATGTTTCGTTGAGTTATACTGGGATGTAGATCTTACCGGAGTTATCCGACTGTTGTCGTGTTTGTATGTGTGCATGGAAACAGGTGGGACAGGATCAGGGTCAAGGAGATGATGAGAGATCGTGATTAGAGTGGAGACTACTGGTTTTGACCTTGCTGTAGATAGGATTCAGCACTTGACATTTAGTTGTTGAACCATAGTTTGAGTTTGATGCTTGTTGTACAAGACCTGTACTTTTATACCGATATATATATTAGAATGATTCCATTATGTTCCGCACGGTATTTAAAAAAAAATTGACCCAGATTAATTAATTGATCCACTTATCCCAATGACGATTAAGAAGATGATTAGCGTCCGGGTCCACACAGTGTCATTGTTTAATTTGACGCAATTCAGGAAAGTCATTTCGTTCGTCATTTT
>NW_027358376.1:0-299 GCF_012295235.1 Primulina huaijiensis | reverse complement strand
TTCACGTAAACGGTCGCGACACGAGGACTTCCCACGGAGGTCACCTATCCTACTGCTGCCCTCGC
Organism: Primulina huaijiensis; assembly: GCF_012295235.1. Taxonomy (NCBI): domain Eukaryota; kingdom Viridiplantae; phylum Streptophyta; class Magnoliopsida; order Lamiales; family Gesneriaceae; genus Primulina; species Primulina huaijiensis. The sequence continues at coordinate 234 of NW_027358376.1, read as the reverse complement.
GTATGCACGCTTAACTTCGGGGTTCTGATGGGGCGAGAGCAGTGCCGCACGTTGTCTCTCTCCTCCTGGTCCACACGTGCTCGAGGGATATATGAATAAACAGTCCTCTAAATGTCGGGTGTGATCATACCAGCACTAATGCACCGGATCCCATCAGAACTTCGAAGTTAAGCGTGCTTTGGCGAGAGACAGTACTAGGATGGGTGACCCCCTGGGAAGTCCTTGTGTTGCACC
>NW_027358375.1:0-287 GCF_012295235.1 Primulina huaijiensis | reverse complement strand
TGTAATTGTTTTTTTTAGATTTGATTGATGTACTATAAATGTATTTTAAAAAAAATAAAAAAATCCATCAATCAATATGTTTTTTTAAAAAAAGATTTGTTTATGTTGGATAAGTTTTAAAAGTAGTCGAATGTATCCATTATATAAATGTTTATATATGTAGACATTTATGGTAGAATGTTTGGGAAAAAAAAATTATGTCATTGTAAAACTTTGCAGTCACGTTAAAAAAGAAGAAAAAGAAAAAAAAGAAAAAAAAGAGAGAAAAAAAGGGGATTTTATTCTTT
>NW_027358374.1:7591-18799 GCF_012295235.1 Primulina huaijiensis | reverse complement strand
GGTTTTACCTTTTGAGTTGTCCCCAAAGGTTATCTCTGGTCCAGCGCAACTCACTATTTCTGATAGTAGACTCTTCTGTCCAGTCATATGTTTGGAACATCCACTGTCCAAATACCATGTTGAGTTACTGATCTTGGTTTTCTTCACTTGTACCAGCAAACACAAATTTTAGTATCTGGTACCCAATCTATTTGGGTCCAATCCTTATTAGTCCTTTTGGAACCCACATTTGTACAATTTGTGTACTTCGGGTATCCATGGATTTGACTTTAAGATCTTTAATGGACCATCTGTGATGACATACCACATGTCATCATCTTGAGCTGCAAGGTGGGCTTGCATTCTGATTTTCCAGTCGTCAAAGTCTTCTTTTGAGAACATTGGAATTTTGCTGAAGTGAGCCATGTCTGTTAAATATTTTTCAGAATAAGAATAACTAGCTCTGATACCACTTGTTGAGGATCGGATTGAGTTTAGAAGGAGAGGGTTGAATAAACTCAACGGCAAACTTAATCGATTTTTCAAAATGATGTGCTAGAGTCCAGTTAGAGATACTAGCAGATTCGTGTTCAAGTTTAAAGACCAGCAGATCACAAGATAATGTGCGGAAATGATCTGTTGGTAAGTAGGTGAAAAATAGTGAAACAGAAAAGCAGTAGACGGCACAAGGTTTGTTTCTGGAAGTTCGAAGATGAATCTTCTACGTCTCTCCTTTTTCTGTTTCCAGAAGGTATCACTAAAAGACTTTGGTGAATACAGTACAACAATTGTACACACCCACTTCAACAGGACTTACCCTTCGCCTACTGAAACTCTTAGTTTTACAACTCAACTACTTGAAAGATCTTAAGTTCTGGAAAGAACTCTTTTCCAGTTACAAATTCTTCTATTAATGAAGTGAATAGCTTAAGAAGAGATAAAGAAAATAGCTAGCACAAAATGATCTCAAATGATCAAGTGTATGTAATGAAGCGTGTGCTGCTTTTTCAGTGTTGAGCTTTTGAGATAACTGAGAGTTTTAGCGATGCTCGAATGATATTCTTTGATTGAGATTCGTTCACTACTTGTTTCTTGAAAAGTGCTACGTCTTCATATATAGGCTTAAACCAACGTTAAAATCTGAACGGCTCTTTTGACTTTTCAGTGATTCAGCTTTATTGCTGAAAATGGACCCTACAGAATACATTAAAGCAATCAGTATCAGTTCATACCAAAAATGGTAAGCCGTCTTAAATGTTCCCATACAACATTTAATGGCATTAAATGAAGCAATAAATGTTAGTATCACGTTAATAGATTAACGGTAATATTTAAAGACCTGAGATACACAACAATCTGCTAGTGTCTATTTTGGGTTTCTGGTTTTAGCTAAGAAGTCATCTGTTAATTAGATTAAGCAGTACTTGATAAGTGCTGCTACTGGTTTTAGCGCGGTACAAGTGCTTCTGGTTTTCTGCTTATTTACATCTACTGGTTTTGTACTAGCATCTCCACAACAAAATTAAGTCTAACAAACTAGCAAGTACAAAGTGGATGTGATTATCATCTCAGATGATGAACAAGTGAATGGAGAAGGACTAGATACTATTGTGTGCAAGGAAGTGGAGTGGGTACTTCATCAAAATATAATAGCTATGACTGTAATGAATAATGTTGTTCATATTATACGATGAAAAGTATTAATTTTTATGAAATTAAATTTAAATAATTTAAAAGATATATAAACTTAGATAATCACTTGATTTTATAATGTTCGATGCTCATAAATTATAACTTAGATTAAATTTTTTTTTAATTTTGCATTGCCCTAATTTTTGTTTGTCTATTATATTCTAATCCCAATATACGATAAAAGTAGTCGATTAATTATATTGATTTTTCAAAATAAATACTTTTACGTCGATTTGAACCATGCTTCTTTCTTTCTTAGTTAAAGTGATAAATTAATGTCACACCACTATGCTATAATATAATGAAGAAAGAAACATCATATGTTGTTATTATTGTCTGAGGATAAAATTGTTGTGGTCCCTATTGTTGCTAAAATCGATTGTCTTACTTCGGTTAGCCCATCGACTTGAATTGCAAAAATACCTATACCAAAACCAAAACCGACGATTTCAATATTCTAGAACCCAAACTGCACAAACTGAAATGTGTTATTTTGCATCGTCCCCTGTTACATTTTACATGAATCAACCCAATTTAAGTTTCAAATAGATGAAAATAGAATCAAGTGTCCAGTCTTTTCTATTAAGCTTCCCATAACTAGAAAGTTATATCAACTATTCCTATACACTCGACTTTCGAGTGTTTCAAACGAAATTGGGCAGTAGGGTGCACAGGTGCGTGGCCATGCGCGCTGGGTTCTGTCAATTATCTCAAGTTTAAAACAGGTATTAACATCATGTGTCAAAACATGGTACCATATACATCGGCATACAAAAGTGGCAAGATCCACACACAAAATACTTCGAGCCATTAAAAAACAAGTCACAACCATCAAGTTCATGGACTGCATAGCACGTGAGTTTATGGATTTAGTAGTCGTTTGATTAAGCTGATCTTTCCTTCAAGATTAAGCGGAAAGAACAAAGCTAATTTGTTGGGGTTATCCACCAGTAGCTCCGCAACACACACTTTCTCGTCTGAAGTTAATTCCGGAATGGTTCCTAATGTGGCCAACACGCTATCCATATCATTTTCAATTTTCGAATCAGATGCCATTTCTTTGATGAGGTTTGACATTGTTTCCTTTGTGATGTTAGCTAAATTATTGATTGTAGCAACAATTTAATTGTCAACTTCGTCTAATTGCTTGTGTTTCTTTGACCTCACCTTTGCAACTCCAGTTGGGTTTGAGGAGAGAGTCTGAGCTACAGACATTGATTCACCATCTCCTTCCAGTGGGCGGTAAAAGTCATCCATGCCAAATTCCATGTCAATGTGTTCATGCTCAGTCATATTTAAGACAACATAAACAACATATGAAAAAGTCTCTACTTGATCACCTATTGCCCTATCATAGCCAAAGATTTCACACCAATCTTTACAGTGTGGCCACCACTTGTAAAACATAACTCTAATATTATTGTCCACTTGAAAAATCTTCGTTGTAATAGAATATACATTTGAAATATGAAATTTAAACAATTTAATTAAATTTATGACCTTGAGTATCGCGTCCCATGCCTCATTTGTAGCATAGCATCAATCATGTTTTCTGTGTCATTCCAACCAATCCCACTTTTTGCTAGTATTGATGTCAAACATCCATAATGTTTCTTCCACACATGTATTTTGGAAGTTATGTGGGGATGCCCACGTAAATCTGAATCTTTGAATGCATTCCTAAATACAGATTCCAATAAAGGTAAATAGCCATTACGGAATCCGTTCTCCATTTTATATCTTTTGCTTATTATATCTTTCAGTTTCACAATTAGAACCTCTTCCTCAGAGGCTGTCCAACTACGCCGCAACTTATCTGTTTTTTTACTTTTCGAAGTAGCACTTGTGTTATCCATTGCTTCGAATGTATATACTATGTTAACATGTTACACATTAATGTGAAAAGTTAGTATGAGAGATGCAACATTATATTGCAAAAAGGATAAACACTTTTGAAAACATAATTTTAAATACAAAAATTAATCCAGTACATAACTCACAAAACAATTGTTTTCACAAACATGAGTATTACATAACTAGCAAAGAAAATCAAGTTTGCAATCCAGATACAATAACATATAACACTTGTCTTAGTTGTAGTACATCGACATTGCAAAAGTTATCTCTCTACATATCCCATGCATCGGAGGAATCAAAATCCTCAATAAAGTAATTCTCATTCTGTGGTATTGGACTTAATGTCTCCTCTTCAATCTAATCAACAAAATTATCCAGCATCTGAGATCGGATGAAGTTGTGTAACAAAACGCAAGCCATTATGATTATGTTCTGAGTTTTAAGTGGGTAGAAAGAAGGACTTCGAATGATAGCCCACCTTTTCTTAAGCAAGACAAAAGCTCTTTCAATCACATTCCTAGCTTTGTTGTGTCTCCAATTGAAGAGTTCTTTATAATTCTGTGGAGCATTTGTGTGATTGCCCAAGCATCCCTATGGTATGGTACTCTTCTATATGAAGTCAAGAATCCTTGGACGTTTGCATATCCGTTGTAACACAAATAGTAACGACCTACCATCAAAGTCATATATTTTGTTAATAAATTTCCATTTAAAATAATAATGAAACGGGAATCCAATTAAAAAGTATGGTGAAATAACATGATAATATGAAACAATATTTTAGCCTCTTTAAACTTTAAGTCTGTCATCAAGTGGTAATGCATCACGGAGAACTCGAGCATCCGCTGCCAATCCTTCCCACCCATAGAGCGCATAAATGAAGTTCATATCTCGTTTGCACACTCCCAAAACATTCACTGCAATGGTTCCTTTTCTTGTTGATCTGTACTTTCCCTTCTCTAAAATAGGCACATGAACATTTATATATGTATCATCTAACGCACCAACACAACCCTTCAAAATAAGTTACAAAATTATGAATAATATGTATCAGGATGTCTAACATAAAGTCTTGTACGTACAACATTATAAATGGAATTTTTAATAAGTAGTATTCAACAAATGTTCATATTACCTTGAACCACATCTCTTCGGTGCAGGTTTCATTGACTGGGGAAGGCTTCACAAGTAGTATAGTATGTAGCTTCAGTATTGACCCCAACACTTCATGGAAATGTGTGATGATTGTTTGACCACTTCGTAGATAATCATGACCAATGACTCGGTTTTTTTATGATGCGCCAAAATAAACAAAAACAAAACTACTTTTTCTTCGGTCCTAACATATCTAGAATGATCCAGCCCGCCGACATGAGTTAGCAAGTAACATAGTTGTGCAAATGAATTTCTATTCATCTTCAAATTCACCACACATTGAACATCTTCGGTTTCAATAATTCTTCTCAAATGGTTCATTTGTGCAGTCATTCTTTCCGTCATGTTGTAGGAAGGTGACGTTCTACGTTCTTGACGACGTTGTTCGGTGAGTAATCTCGTGCGATGTCGTATTAAAAGACATACCATAAAAATTGTACGGATCGCCATTTGGTGTAGCAGCATGAAAATTCTAATGTTATGACGTCTACTGTCCATTTCGCACATTTACCAAATATAATAAAAGTTAGAACAAGCCAATAGATAAATTACCTAATCTCAGAAACATAGTTAATAAAATCTTAACTCTTGTATATCATTTTAATTTGTAGCATTAAAAAAATTTACAAGTTACAAAAAAGAGATTTGTTGTACAATAGTACAAGACAAAATGACAACGAATGCCTACTACAATCTCACATGATCAAAATTGTTGAGGATTTAAAATAAAAAAAACAAGTTCTCAGTACAATAGAAGAATAGACTAAACAAACGAAAACAGAGAAATATTCAGTTTCTACAATACATATATATGTACTAAAAATCGAAAACATAAAACAGAAAATTGTTCATCATTGGCTAGTGTTCCTCATATTTATCTACTGTGAAATGCTTTATGCATCAGATGCAACGTCAATAATCACACATAGCTTCAAAGCTGTAATTTCTTAAGTTTTACCTCTAATAAGCGTCAAATTTCTTCAGATCTATCGTAGAAAATGAGGATTTATGGCTGGCCCCTTTGAATTTCGAAGCGATTCAGCAGCGGTCATTGGCACTATTCTTCTGAAGAAATAAGACAATGATGTGTACAAGACCCACTTGCAATTTTTTTATTTACATTCAGAGGTATTTTGGTGATTACTCTTGTTGAGTGTAGCCGGATAGATATTATCCATTTTCAAGGCATGGATTTCTTTTTCAAGAAAAACAGTAAAAATAGTCAAACAAATAGTTAATGTCAACTTTACAAAACAAAGCAAACAAAATATTAATAAATAATCCAAGCTTAATAATATCTACCAAACTGGGCATAGAGTTTAAATAACACACGAGTAACAAATAAAAAAAAAGAGATAATTTAGATCGATTACTATTTTTAGTGACCAAATACACAATACATATTTATATATATAAACTTACCATAAATAGAAATGGAAGAATGAAGAAACCCATCCCCAAACCCTCTGCCCGATGCCCTCCTCTTCCAGCTACTTCCGCCACAGCGTCGAGCCACCAACTGCCGGAGATGAAGCTTAACAACCCAACAACCTATTTCCCCAAGCTCTATGTTCCGTTCCCGTGCTGAAATCGGAAAAAACAGTGCATTCAAGCATAGTTCGTGGCTCTGTCTCTGTGTGTGCTTCTTGGTTCAATTTGAGGTGAGTTTTGCTTCGTTCTTTGGTTGATTTGTTGCGTATTGAGTAAGGATCAAAGTCCTTTATGTTTTCCCTATCTTCCAGTCATGTTCCTCAGCGTGAACAGGAAATCCAACGACATTTTCCGATAACATACGATGGTAAATTATAAATTAAGTTCACTCGTATTTAAGTGGTTCATGTAATTTATGTAATTTAATTTATGTGAATTACATAAATTACATTAATCTAATGCCTTGTTGATTTATTGTTTTATATCACATATTAAGGCATTTAGTTTAGGGCATGAAATTGTTAACCGTTGTTATGATATATTGTATTCCTAACACGCGTTGTTATTTCGGAATTAGCGACTGACTTTCGAGCCTAGTTCTCCCTGAGACCGAAAATATGATTGCCTATTCTTGATGCATTTTCTGTGTTATATACATTTGAAATATTAACATCATACGTCGTTTATTATTGTGTCTTCCTATTGTATCGTTATCAGTTGTATGGAGGCCGAGTTGTGGGTGTTAGTTGGACACAGCAAGGCATATCTTACATAATTGACAGGACGGTTTAGCTGCATTGCGATGTAGCTCCCCTATGTGTTGTTGCTCGAGCATTATTCATGTTGTTATCGTACCATTTATTAGCTCATATTCTCCTGTTGTTATTTAGTCATGTTCATGTATTACATATTTCATTTTATTATATGTTTATGCATGATTTATTATTACCATTATTGTTGTTTAACTGTTTCATAATAGAATCCTAACCTTAGTATTTTATACCGGAGGCTACTGTGGTTGCTGTTGGCCATCTGGATAGGTCAATCGAGTAGTTTTGCAACACCAGACGGGACTTTGCCCGTGGAGCTCATGAGTGAGATAAGATTTCTCGGTTGTCAGAGTTGAAGTCTCCCGTTTAGTCTATTTTTATTATATTGGAGTTTGTTTAGCTTTGTTTCAGGGTCTTTTTACAGGGGAGAAGCTCTGTGTATTTATACGGTTATTTGAAATTGTTATGCAGAGTTTGTATTTAGTTTTGTTGTTGTGAGTCTTGCCGGTTATATTTTGAACTGCTGCTAGTGAATTGTTGATTTGTGCCTGATAGACACGATAATTACATATATGTTGGTTGCAAGTTTATGAACACTTGATGGATGTTCCTTCTCTTAATTTTGTTATATATCTGTTTATCTGATAAGCTATCACATATTATCTCATTAGTCTATCCATAATTTTAGAGATAATTTCATGCAGGAAGAGTTGGCGATTCTGTTGTTGGCATAGGCACAGCTAATCTATTTTTGTGTGTGTTATGTTATATACAGAATAAGCCTCTTGTTACTTGCAGAAAATGAAGGCGCTGGACAGATCTTGGTCTTATTTCTTGAGGGATATGTTTATTCCTTCTATGTATAATGAGTTCCGGAGTGTAGCTTTAGAAGATGCTGCTGCAGATTATAATAATCGAATGGAGTGCCTTTTTAGGTTTTATGGGTAGGGTTCATCTCTTGCTTAGTTTACTTCATGTAGATATAGATTAGTTGAATTTTGTCTTGTTCTCTTGCTTTGGTTTGCTAGATTCTCATTGACTGCAACTACTTGTTGTTTTATGGTTAGGAGAAGGAATTGAGAGAAAACCTGTAAGAGTTTTGAGCAGCTGACACTAGACTTTTATGAAAAAGGGAACCTTTATGGCTTTAAAAAATACCGGTAATACTACAGTTTTCTATCCTTTTTTTTATTTTTCTTGCGCAAATGATAAAATTGTGATACAAGAGACTTGAGAGGTCATGTTTCACCATGCATATCACAAATTATATTAGGTTGTATTTGGGGAGATGGATATGAAATACATAGATTTTGATAATAGTTTCAATATTAACCATGAAACAATAGATCAAATCTTAAATTTAGATATTCTAGCTTATTTACATATTAATTAAACAAAGTATAATAAATTTCAGATGACACCATAATTGGTTAAACACAATATAAACATATAATGAGAGAATTTCACTACAAGAAAAAAGGCCAAAGACAACGGTGGAAACTCGTTGTCGTAGGTCATTTAAAACCGTTGTTAAAGGCCCTGTGGTTATAGGTCGCGCTCAAAGACGACGGTGAAAAACCGTTGTCGTAAAAGGCCAATAACAAGGGTTAAACACCGTTGTCGTAGGTCTTCTACAACCGTTGTTAAAATCTCTGTGGTTAAAAAGTTTGCTGAAAGACAACGGTGAAAAACCGTTGTTGTAGTCGTCTAACACAACTGTGAAAAACCGTTGTCGTAAAAGGCCAATAACAAGGGTTAAACACCGTTGTCGTAGGTCTTCTACAACCGTTGTTAAAATCTCTGTGGTTAATTATTTTGCGGAAAGGCAACGGTGAAAAACCGTTCTTGTAGTCGTCTCACACAACTGTGAAAATCCGTTGTCGTAGGTCTGTAAAACCGTTGTTAAAAGCTCTGTGGTTAAAAGGTGCGCTCAAAGACAACGGTAATAAACCGTTGTTGTAGATGTATAAAGACAACGTTGATAAATCGTTGTTGTAGCTCTTAAAAACCGTTGTCTTTTAATAACGACAACGTTTTTTAACCGTTTTCTTTTATCGTATTCGACGACAGTTATTCAATGTTTTTTGACCGATGTCTTTCGCTGCAATATACAACAGTTTTACAACATTTTAAATCTGTTGTCTTTGGATTTGATTTACATCATTTTAAAACTGTTGTCATATATATAATATTATATTTAAACCATAAATAATTAAATTAATTAATTAAAAAAATTGGATCTAAAATAATATATCAGTTAAACCCTTATATAAAATCAATTCAAACATCAACATACATACTTGATCAAGAACTACATGCATGAATTACAACAGAAATATGTCATTCATAGACTTGTAATTTACCAAACCAACAATTAAAAAAAGTATGTAACCATATTCCAAAAACTTTTAGCCAAGTTCACAAAAATAAAAATACCCTACAACCAAGACTTGCACATATCAACTCCAAAATATCTTCTGTATCTTGTTGGAATGAATTTCTCTGCCCGTGCATCTTCCAAAACATCATTACAGTGCCTGTGAAAATAAAAACCACATAATTTTAATCAGGGCCTAGAAAAATTTTGGCATAACCTCCCCACAAGTAGGACATACCAGAAAATTTAAAAACACACAACAACAATATATATTCGAAATAAATTTAAATACGACCATACACCACACCTATCACCTACACAACCAGACCATACATCACACCTATCACCTACACAGCCAGACCATACATCACACTTATCACTTAAAATTATCACATTCTTTCAACATATCCCGAAAGCAATGAAGAGATCTACATGTCGTGAACCAACAAACGTACAACACAAAAAGTCACATGTCCTACCTATTCATAAATATGATCCTGTATGCATTCGGCTAGCTCGGTGCGAACCTCATCAATTTCTTCCATAGAATACTCCGTTTTTGTGAACTATGAACACACACAAAAAGTATATTATTAAAAAAAACACAACTTAATGAATTTTCAAAATGATAAGTAGATAGATAACTTGTAATTATTTTATATAAGCAAGATAATATTACTATCGATCGTAGTGAATCCCCCTCAAAAGTTGCAAGTTCTTCAGTAATCTGCCTCATGAATCTCATCACGTAATAACCAAATTGTTTTGCATCCGGTTGCTTAGGAGCCTATGTTAAAAAATGTCAAATTGTTAATGACAAATTTACACATTAAAAAATTAGCTTGAATGAGAAATACACATACCTTTATGACTTCTCATTGTACACGCTTTCTTCCTTTCCTCCCTTTAGTTGAGTTAAACAATGTCAACGCCCTTCATTAACATTGACCATAGTTGATATATGAGTGTTTTTTCATTAAATGAAATGCATCATTAAAATGGAATATGAACTCACATTTCCACAACATATTTCCAATCCTCATCACGAATGCGATGACTTAAGGAATCCACCAAATAAACAATCTCCTTATAAAGCTCGATGACAGTGAGAGTCCAATGAAAACTACACATGAACATAATAAAAGTGTGCAATTCACTAAAAAAAAAAACAATTGAAAATTATATTAGGATCTTACTTACCCAGAACAACTTGGAACCAAAACCAATTGATTCATTGCTGCACCACTTAGCCTATCCGCTAAAGAACTCGCTCTCTTGTTCAACCTTTCAGTTTTACCTGTTTTGTCGTGTGCATTATGTTGCAAATTTGGGATGCTGTGTGGATTAACGAATCTGAATTTGTCAATCTTGTTTTCTTTCACCATCTTTTTATAAAGATGCCTGTCATTTCAAGTAAAAGAAAATCAAAACTACACTACATACTAAACTAACAAATTATATGCATCTTATATAATATAATAATATAAGAAAAGAACAAACAAACTTTAAGTTAATCGAAGACTTACCAAATGTAGACAACTACACAATTTCCTGAAATTGGTTCCAAGTGATACAAAGGACTGATGTCCTCAAAGTGCAAGTTAACTTCATAATCATCTGCAAATACTTCATGATCTAAAAGAAATGCTAATCTCCTTCCATTTTCAAGGGCTCTCTTACAATAACAATACACCATGCGCACTGCTCTTGGCACATTTGATGACAAAGTCTGGTTTCTTTCGACACTGACAGTTTTGTTCCTTTGACGCTTCTGATAATTGTATTGTAAACATGTTAGATAGGTGCAATACTGGAGAATTTGACAGACATTTACTTTGAAATATAAGCATACGTGTACCTCTTGTCGTAGCATTATCAAATGATTTGGCCAAGCCACATGTGTTCCTACGGCATCACCAACATTTTCACATTCATTGGGAATCGGAA
>NW_027358374.1:0-5259 GCF_012295235.1 Primulina huaijiensis | reverse complement strand
TTCAGGATCTTCAATGTAAAATACTTGCTTTGCTTGACTTCCCAAGATAAAAGAGTCGGATTTGAATCCAATTCTTCTCAAATTTACCAATGTGAAACCAAGATCATCTACTTTAATACCATTATTATTCTCCACCCAATTACATTTGAACATTGGAATTTGAAATTTGTGGTAATCGAGTTCCCATATTTCTTCAATAACTCCATAAAAAACCATGTCTGAAACAATTGGGTTTTTGTCCTTGGCACTGGCAACTTGCATTGTCTTTGCGACTAAGCTTACTCCAGAGTTTTGAGTAACTCGTATATCATCACGTTCTTTTGTAGCATATGTAACCCCATCAATCAGATAACTAGAATACTTTAACACTTTGTTGCTAGGTCCATGCGCCAACCACTTCAATCTTTCTGATATTTGATGGGTGGAACGGTCAACTAAATGTGCAACCTATATTTCACAATGCCATAAATTTAGATTTATGTAAGATACCAAGAGTTGTATGCATGTTAATATCTAGTATTTTGGAACTTACAGTATCACGCAACCAGTTAGTAAACCTTCGGTTATGCTCATCTTGTAACAACTTTTTGGACTTGGCTTTATGAGGAAATCTTGATTTCAAATCCACCATGTGTTCCCTAATGAAATAATTTCTAATAGATAAACCAATAGAATGTATGCAAAGTGCATGAAAGAATTGATAGGTTGGAGATCTTACTCGACATAAGGATCAATCTCAACATCATTTGTCAATACATAAAGATGTGCTTGTTGCAGCTCATCATGACTAGTGAAGTGCACAACTGCTCCCGATAAAGGCTTAGTAAGTTCTACTTCTCGATGCCTTGATGGTATCCCAATTGTGTGGACATTAGATAGATAATCTGAGCAAAATTCGACAGCCTCTTCAGCAATGTAACATTCGGCTATACACCCTTCAGGCCGATTGCGATTGCGCACATAACCTTTCAAAATCTTCATGAATCTTTCAAATGGGTACATGTGCCTATACCAAACCGGTCCACACAATTTGACCTCCCGGACAAGATGAACAGTTAAATGAATTATTATATCAAAAAATGAAGGGGGAAAGTACTTTTCAAGTGAACACAATATCAACACAATCTGTCTTTGCAAGTCATCCAACTTTAAGACGTCTACCACTTTACTATACAATACATTGAAGAAGAAACACAGCCGGGTTATAGTATCTCTGACATGTTTTGGCAAGACACCGCGGATGGCCACTGGAAGCAATTGTTGCATTAAAGTGTGATAGTCGTGTGACTTCAGGCCAACAAGTTTCAAATCCTTCATCGACACCAGGTTTCTAACATTTGATGAGTAACCTACAGGTACCTTTACTCCCGACAAAGAATTGCAAATACTTCTTTTCTCATCCTTACTTAGTGTGTAACATGCTGCTGGCAAAAACGTTTTCTTCTCCCCAATCCTTGGTGCCAATTCAATCCTTAAATTCATTTCCAGAAGATCTAATCTTGATGCTACTCCATCCTTTGTTTTTCCTGGAACATCAAGTAATGTACCGATGAGACTTTCACAAACATTTTTTTCAATGTGCATCACATCAAGAACATGTCGAACATGTAGATCTTTCCAATACTCAAGTTCAAAGAATATTGATTTCTTTTTCCAGCATGTTATCCCGTCATCGTTCTTTGACTGAAGCTTTCCGCTGAATTTTCCAAAATGATAATTAATTCTTTGAACTCTTTCTAAAATTTCATTGCCACTCAATGGTTTTGGTTCGAGATTAAATTCTTGCTTCCCATTAAATGCCTTCTTTTGCCTTCGATAAGGATGACTTAAAGGTAGAAACCTTCTATGGCCTGTATATGACATTTTTCTACAATGTTTCAACCTTGTCGAATATGTTTCTTCTGCACAAATAGGACATGCATGATATCCTTTCACAACACATCCAGACATGTTCCCATATGCAGGAAAAGTCATTGATTGTCCATAGTAAAACAGCTCTAAGAGAGAAACTTTCTTCTCGATATGCATCATATGCTTCAACACTTTTATCCCATAAGCATTTTAAGTCGTCAATAAGAGGTGCTAAGTAAACATCAATATCATTACCCGGTTGTCTGGGACCAGATATCAACAAAGTGAGCATCACAAATTTTCTCTTCATACACAACCATGGTGAAAGATTGTATGTGATCATTAAAACAGGCCAACAACTATATGCAGAACTCATCAAACTATGAGGATTTATCCCGTATGCTGATATAGCCAATCTAAGATTTCTTGGCTCATAAGCAAAATCTGGCCACATGCGATCAACTAATTTCCAAGAGGGCGAATCAGCTGGATGACGCAAGTATCCATCACGAATTCTTTTATCAGCATGCCAAGTTAACTCCTTGGATATCGCCTTATTCCGAAACATTCTTTGAAATCTTGGAATAGGTGGGAAATACCACAAGACCTTTGCAGGAATTCCTTCCTTTACCTTCGATTCGTTGCCCAACTTCCACCTTGACGTCCCGCAAGTAGGGCAATTTGCAAAATCTTCGTACTCCGTCCGGTATAAGATACAATCATTAGGACAAGCATGAATTTTCACATAGTCCATCCCTAATGCACGTAAGCTTTTCTTTGCATCATACACAGATGAAGGCAATTCATTGTGATCTGGAAGCATTTCTCCAAACAAAATAAGTAGATCAGTGAAACTTTTATCACTCCAACTATATTTTGCCTTCAAGTTAAATAATTTCACAACTGCAGATAACTTTGTGAATTTAGCACATCCAGGATATAAAGGTTTATCTGCGTCTTCCAGTAGCTTATTGAATTGGCTTGGATTCTCAGCATAACTTTCATATACACAATGCACCATATCTATAGGTTTCTCATTAAATGATTTGTGTTCATCTTGTCTTACTCGATCATTATCATTCATTGAGTTCCCTTTCGTCGATCTTTCCCCATGCCATATCCATGTATGATATGTCAAATCCATACCATTACAATACAAATGTGCCCTGATAGTTTCAACATTTTTCTTCCATAGATTACCACATCTTGCACATGGACAAGGTATTGCATCAGAATGGATAGCATTTTTTAGCGCAAACTGCAAGAAAGACTCTACTCCAACATCAAATTCATGTGACAACCTATCTTTTGACATCCATTCTTTGTCCATACTTGGTACAACTACTCAGCTAACAATAAGCCCAACCCCTTCAAAACAATTTGAAATAATATTAAAAAATCTTTTATTGATAGACTATCTTTTTAATATATATACACACACACATGTATACATAAAGAGACTTTTGCAAACTTCCTAGATCAACATACACCTAAAGGCGTTGGAAATAGTTCACATTTCACACAAACACGCTCTGCATCTAATCTACATTACACAAAAGAACCACATTAATCATTTCTGCTTCAAATACAAATAATTTTCTTTCAATGACAAGCACTTCTGTTGCTGATAACTTGCCTAATGATTTGCATCCAACCAGGTTTTTACTGCGTCGACACTACTTCTGGAACACGTAAACAAATCCAAGAATTTAGTCAAAGAATTGGGAATCTTGTCTCATTTTGCAAGCAATCCTATTGATGAAAATTAAAAATTTTCACAGAACAGTCGTGGCGGGGCGACTGCCTAAGCCTGATCGACCCTGCTTGAATATGCTAGACCCATATTTCTCATTCTTGAATGGTTCCATTTACTATCAAGGTAACTGTTGCATTTACTTCCACAGGTCTGGAGCTGAAAATGGCTTGCAGGGTAGTAATCTATTCTTGGCAAAGGTACTAAGATTTCTTCAAAAGAAAGTATGTTATCAAATAAAACATTTAAAACGAAGCAATTTGGTAAACTTAATTGCAGGCCTGGTTTCACAGTTCTCAACCCGTGACCAGGAGCATGTCCTCTGAGTTGAGGTACGAACTTGCTAATTATCGGATAAGTTACATTTCCGCAGCATCTTCTTTCTAGTAAATTCTCAGCGCATTACATTATAAAACCCCAAAATTTAAGAAGCTAATTTTTCTTATAATAAAACTGTAGAGAATAATCGAGCAATCAGCGAAGGTAAGCAACGTTCTTAATGCGAATAAAGAGCATACTCATAACATAAGAAATCACAACAAAAGCAAATCCAGCTGCCGGGCACGACACCTTCACACTCTTCGCGTGTTCTTATCGAGTGCCAGATCCATCACCTACTTAAAACTACTATAATACATCTCAAACAACCTCAAATGACCCAAATAATCGAGTGAAATTCTTACCCAAACGGATGACAGATCGCGCGCAGAGACTAAGATTCACGACCTCGCCTTGCTTAAAACTACCGATTACAGTTGCAATCAAGGTCGACCGGACATGGGCTACCTTCGCCGGTCCTCGGTGACAGAGAACGGACGGGCGGCTGCTTTGATTCGGCTGGGAGAAAGGAGGGCGACGGGAGTGCGTGGGTTTTGGGGGGGGGGTGTGTGTGTCTCAATACTTTAATTAATAGGTGAGTGTGTGTTATGCGATATATAAGTGTGAGGAATTAGTAGGGATTTTTGTTTTTTTAACAACATTTTTTTTAAACACTGTTGTTAAAGTAGTTAGAGTGTTATTTTAAAAGTTTTTTTTTTTTGTAATATGACAACGGTTTAAATACACCGTTGTCTTAGGCCCTAAATTTGTACATTAGACAACGGTTTATAAAACCATTGTGGTAGCTACTAAAAAAATCGTTGTCTTTCACTGACGTTAATAAACAACGGTTTTTAACACCGTTGTCTTAGCTGCATAAAAACGCGCTCATAGACAACGGTATTAAGAACCGTTGTTGTAGCTACTAAAAAACCCGGTCATAGACAACGGTATAAAAACCGTTGTTGTAACCCATAAAGGACAACGGTTTTAAACAAAACCGTTGTCTTATAAAATAAATAAAACAGCACAAAGACAACGGTTTTTAAAACCGCTGTCTTAGCAACCAAATAGCACGCCCATTGACAACGATTTTCTAAAACCGTTGTCATTCACCCATAAAAGACAACGGTTTTTTAAAAACCGTTGTCTTTGACAAAGAAATAATTAACAAAGACAACGGTTTTGGTTAAAACCGTTGTTAAATGGAAAAAAACAACGGTTTTTGCTAAAACCGTTGTCTTTTGAGTGTCGTTGAAAGTAAAATTTCTTGTAGTGTTTGAAATTTATGATCTTGTTTATTTAAAACAACAAAAATACATTTGTAATCCACCGAT
>NW_027358373.1:0-474 GCF_012295235.1 Primulina huaijiensis | reverse complement strand
AATTCACTAAACAAAAAATGATTTCGAACTCATTATAACCTCGATCGACGATCCGAGAGTGTCGATGTATCAAGGATACAAATCTTATTCATATAATGAAAATTGAAAATTTCTAAGATCAAAATTTTCACTTACCATATTAGGCAGCTGCCAGTTTTAGTGAACTCTTTCACAAAACAGGCAGTTCAACTCTCCTTCCTTATTTAGCAATCATGCTAACTTCCATTTCTTCCATCCTATGGAATCAGCTCATAAACTCCTTTATAAGCTTCCTGTTTGATCTCCATCAAACTATAGTCGTCAAATTCCAACTCTTTGACATTTGACTATCTCAACGGGAACACAGAATCCGATACTTGTGTGTCCCTCAATGGTTCAGGGATACAGCTAGCCGTGGGTTCACATCTTTATGTGATTCAAAATAATATATATTCTTATTCGGGTTTACCCTAGTTAATCCCATTCTTTTCATCA
>NW_027358372.1:0-366 GCF_012295235.1 Primulina huaijiensis | reverse complement strand
GATTATGATGATACATGACACTGAAGATTAATTTAGAGTTGTGGTATTTTTGACCCTTTTCTGAAATAGAATAGTGATATTTCAGTTATTAATTTAAGGAAATGAATCTTCATTTAATAAAATTGTTGGAAATGAAGGTTTCTTAGTTCAATATTTTAAGCAAATATATCTTGAGCATAGAAGAGGTTAGGGATGACAACTTTCCCCACAGGTTCGGGCCTCGTAGGGAAAACTTGGAACGTGGATAAGATCCCCGATTTTTTGGGTTCGGTTCGAGTTTGGGTATTTTTTAAAATCTCCGAAGTAGTTCGCGACAGATACGAGCTTAATATCCCCATCTCCAAATCCGCCCCGGCCCATTGTCAT
>NW_027358371.1:34394-35272 GCF_012295235.1 Primulina huaijiensis | reverse complement strand
AACTAATGTCCCCTCCATATCAACACCCTTCGGTCCTCTCTCAACCCACTACCTAACAGCCTTGAAACACCACTTTCCAGCCCTCAAAGTCCCATGAAAACAGACCCAAAAGCTGCTGGAATTTCTGTGCACAAACAAACCTTAACCCTAGTCACGACTTTGGACCGAACCAACGGCCCTACAACTAACCATCTTGGACTAGACCCGAACCAGCCCAACCTCGGCCAAAAACAGACCATACTGGACCCAACTAACCATGACTTGCAGCCCCAAACATGCTGCATAACGCAAACCTCCGTAAGCCAACCGAAGGACCTAACCGAGGCTTCCTTTGAAACAACTCCTCCTACCGAATCCAAGGCCAAGACCAGCAGGGTTCGAGCCACCCTAGTCCATGTCTCAGACCCACCAAGGTCCGATCCATGGCTTGGAACAGCCCTTACACCACCGGCTTGCTCCCAAATCGCTCGGTCTACCCCAAAACCTCGAACACACTTCACATCCCACCGATCGGACCTCCTTGTATCTCGACCAAACATCATCTCCAGCATATGGACATCACTTTACCACTGAAAACAGCCCTTAGAATGCACCCAAGTGGCAGCCCCTTGCAACCATGCAAAGAAACGTGAGGTTCATGCAAGAAACATCCGAATTTTCATGTAAAAATTTGAATAAATGCACCCACATGATAGATCAAAGGATGAACATGAATATAATCGTATTTTCAGTACATGTAGAGCGTGAATGATGAGAAATAAAAATACAAGCGTGCCTTGATGTTTTTGGAACGAAAACTTTGAAGAACCGCGCGAAGGGAAGGCACCGGAGGAATTTCTTTTTAAGCAAATGAAGTGGCCGAAGCAACCAGCTGGTGT
>NW_027358371.1:17073-32903 GCF_012295235.1 Primulina huaijiensis | reverse complement strand
TTATTATTATTTCACTTGCTTCCCCAACCAATCGGACTTTTGCTTCAATTATCAACCGGATATCATTCGGTATGCCATATGACATCATCAACCTTAGTCGCTTACATCTAGCTTTATAAATTTTTTTCAACGCATTATCAGATAAACAAGCAAAATATTTACGAAGATTCACAATACAAGCATCCATATTATTATTATTATTATATATTTCAATTATTTTGGGAAAACTGAAAAAACCGACTTAGATAGTCACGGAGTAACGTTATCCGCCACTTAACCGAGAAATGAACTAGAATCTGCAAAAACAAAATGAAAATATCAAACAACTATTGTGGATCATATAAAGGCATAAACTCATCATTAAGCATTTCATTTTCCATAAAAAGCTTAAGTCTTTGCCCATTAACTTTAAACACGTCATTATTTTTAGGATTTTCAATATCAACAGCACTATGAGGATAAACAAATTTAACTATAAATGGTCCCGACCATTTTGATCTTAGTTTTCCTGGAAATAAATATAAACGAGAATTATAAAGTAAAACTTTTTGTCAAATTTCAAATGACTTTCTCATAATATTTTTATCATGAAAGGCTTTAGTTTTATCTTTATAAATCTTTGAATTTTCATATGCATCATTTCTTAATTCTTCATGTTCATTTAATTGCAATTTTCTTAATTTAGATGCATCATCTAAATTAATATTAAATGCTTTAATTTCCCAATAAGCTTTATGTTCAAGTTCAACCGGTAAATGACAATGCTTACAAAAAACTAACCTATATGGTGACATCTCTAATGATGTCTTAAATGCAGTTCTCTATTCCCATAATGCATCAGTTATTCTTAAAGACCAATTTTTTCGATTTGGATTAACTGTTTTTTCTAAAATTTGTTTTATTTCTCTATTTGCAAGTTCAACTTGACCATTACTTTGAGGATGATATGAGGTTGAAACTTTATGTGTAATGCCATATTTTCTTAACAAAGAAGAAAATGATTTATTTATAAAATGATTTCCCCATTACTAATTATTGCTTTAGGTATTCCAAATCGGCTAAAAATATTTTCTTTTAAAAATTTTATAACAACTTTATGATCATTAGTTCTACATGCAATTGCTTCAATCCATTTTGAAACTGAAACGTCTGCTTAATCGTTTTCTTAATTGATCCTTAATTTCGAAAATCCTACTATCAACCCATAAGTGCTTGTCATTCTTAATTTCTTTCTACATGTTTCCCACAACATAATTTCGATAATTTTAAACTTATTGACCCAAAAATCAATTCATATAACCAATCTTACCTTTAATCAAACTTAAGATCCCAATTTATACATTTGTATACTCCCAAATATCATTACAATGCTCGAATAATTATTACTTATGAGTAATTTCCAAAAATTAATTCAACTAGTAACCACGAATCATAAATAGTTTCTTAAAAAATCTACGTGTCCCAAAAACATTCATAATATTCACAATTAACTTATAGCCCAAAAAGTAGAACGTCAGTACTAAAATCCAAAAATCAACATAGTCCAATTCCACCACAAAACCAACATGCGTTGAAATCAAATAATTTCTTATTTCACGTATAAAAATTCCAAAGCATATAAATCATATATCCTCATAATACTATTAAACATGTGACGTAAACATATAATTCATGTAATTATGCAGGTAACATAAAAAAATCATATAAAGCATTTAAACTTACAATTTGAGGCTTGACGACTGATCTTTCCGGCGCTGATGGTGGCACAATCCTTTACAGGACCTTTGCTCTGATACCAACTGAATTGTCTGACTTTCTTTTCCTTAAAACGTGCTAGAATTTTTTTTTTCAAACCTCGCTAAATCGGCCGAGATGCATAATCACATGCATAAAATATTTTGGAACCATTTTAAAATAAAACAATCAACTATATATTTGAGAAATACAGCTCATACTATAATCTCTCAAAAACTTCTCAAAAGCATAAATAAAAAGTCGTAAAAATCCTTAACATAAATCATAAACATAATTGCGGAAAGCTCGAAGCGTTGGTCCTCGGGTCGTGTGCACCTTCAGTCCAGTCAGGTCAACCATCAAGACCTCCCATAACATTAATATCATAAACACCTGCATCAATCACACCTATTGAGTCTAAAGACTCAACACACCATAATCTTGATAACAAGTAATAAGTATAAAATCCCATGCAACAGTGAAAAATACTTGTACTTAAAATATCGTTTTCATGAAGATGCATAAACTTTAAAAATATTTTCATGATCCTTTTGCATAAAACNACCACAGTACTGGGCGGCGGGGACACCAGCAACACTCTCACCGGTCAACTGGGCCTTGGCCTTACGTATTAACATATTATCGTATACATATACATATCCGTATCCAAGGAAACACGATCGTCGGGCTCCCACTGGGACCATAACCCTCACGAAATTTCCAACATATCATCGTATTAGTCACAATTACTTCACTTCCTTCAACGTTTCATATTATCATCACTTTATAAAAATCATACATTTAATATCATTTTCTTTTCAAAAACAAGCATGCAACATATCTTTTAACGTTATCGTTTCCTCATAAAAATCCATAAATATTTTAAAAGAAACCTTTCAACATATAAAAATCCATAAATCTTTTAAATAAACATTTCAACATCATAATCATTTAAAATATGCATTTAAATCTCAAACATTTAAAATAAACATTTTAACATATTAAATCATAACCTTATAAAATAACATTTTGACATAATAAATCGTAAACATTTAAAATCCATGTTATAAAAAGTCATAAACATTTGAAACAATCATATTAGCACATAAAACAGCATTTAGGGTACTGTCATGAAGTTTAACTAATTTTTTTAGGTGTAAAATGACCGTTTTACCCATAGACGTAAAATTTCCTGTTTTTGCCATTTTCTTAATTTCCTTGACCCTAACATGTCCCAAATAATTATTTAAACTTACATGAATTTTCTCATATTTTTATTTGGCTTAAATCGATGACTTTTAAATTAATATTTAAATAAAACTTATTAACACGTTTTAATCCCAAATTAAACCAAACCTTAATATAAAATTCCCAAATTAAAAACTTAGACTTTTAATAATTATTTAAGCTTAAACCAAATTTTCCATAATTTTATAAATCTTAAAACTAGGCGTTTCAATTAACTCGTTAATTAGCGTTCCTTGCGGCGATTAAATCCCGATTAAATCCAAAACTCGTTATTTTGACCCCAAATTTTAAACATAGCCGTGGACCCATGGATTCAATTTTTGTTCTTAAAATTTCGAAATTGACATGTTATCGAACACAACGAGCCATCTCCTAATTTACTCGAACCACGCCCGAGCCACCTTGAGCCAAAACCTTGCCAACCCACCTAGGGACCCTACTGACCAAGCCTAGCCCGTAAAACCAACCTTGGCCCGCTCAAAAAGCTCCTAGAACTCGACCCAATATTGTGCATGTGTTGTGCATGTGTATCCTAGGGACCTTAGGACTCCTATCTAGGCTAGGACCCCTTCCAGCCCTTAACCACTTGACCCATCATGACCTTAACCTTCCTTGGACCACGCCCAGCCCATACCCAAACCAACCCAAGCCCCGGACGTGAGTAGCAAACCATTGAAGCATTGACAGCAGCCTCGTGCGTACAAGCTGCCCATGCACTTCATCATGTTCCTTCGAGCCACAGCGCACCCAAGAAATATCAATTCAAATCAATGCATATAATAACAATAAGTATGTGGTTTAGGGAAACTCAAGTTATATCTAACTCGAGTCATTCTCCCGGGTTCGACATTGACTTATACCTTTCGTTCGTAGTCTCGGTCTGAAGAAATATCAATTCTGAATTCAAGACTGTCTCTGTAAATCTGAAAGGACATATTGAGAATAATAATATCAACATTCCAGTCCCAATTCAATACTGATTCTGATCAATCTAAATTTAATTCAAATCAACGGTATAACGGCACTATCTCGTATACCCGTCAATACCATATCAACAGATAACAATTACAAATCATAACCCATATCCGGTACAATCTGTAATTCATTCATAATCCAAATCTGTCCCATTTTCAATTAATATAATCAGAAAATCATAATAATTCCAGAATCAATCCGTTTTCTGATCTAACTTCGATTCTACGGTGTCTAGTATTCCCAGAACACATAATAATGATCAAATAACAATTCTCCCAATATCATAATTTCAAATGATAACAGAACTCAATAAAACTTACGTCCAGTAGTAGCTGTCGAGGAGAGGAATACGGTACCGTGTTCGGATTAAAATTCTGATAGACGGATTTGGAATAATCAAAATTCTACGGGATGAAGAAGCTTTGAAAATTTTCCAGAGAATGCACTCGGTTCTCGCTGAAGGTGCTAAGGAATTGACAAAAGTTATATCAAATTGCATGTGACATGTGCCCACTCAAATTTCCCTATTTGCACTTTAGTCCCTCAACTTTTCACTATTTGCACATCGGCCCCCGCTCAATCTTTTAATTCAATTTCAATCCTAATTAATTACAAAAACCGTGGAATCTAATTCATCATTCCAAAATTCTTGAATTAAATAATCTCGGATTAAAATGATATAATCTCGGGCCTTACAATTCTCCCCCTCTGAAACATGATTTCGTCCTCGAAATCTCAAGCAATCATATCACAGGCAATCAAATCAGAAATAACAGAAACTGAAATAAGAAACTCACATCAGTGGAATAACTCTGGGAATTCCTGTCTCATATCTGATTCAGTCTCCCAAGTAGCTTCTTCAATGCCATGACGAGTCCACTGGACTTTCACAAGTGGGATGGTTTTCGTTCTGAGTTTCTTTTCTTTACGATCAATAATCTGAATCGGCTTTTCAACATAACTCAGACTTTCATCAAGTTCTGCCTCGTCTGGCTGAATAATATGAGAATCATCGGGGAGGTACTTCCGTAACATAGATACATGAAAGACATCATGTATTCCAGATAGAGAAGGCGGTAATGCAAGTCGATAGGCACGGTCTCCTATCTTCTCGAGAATCTCATACGGCCCAATAAAACGTGGAGACAACTTCCCTTTCTTGCCAAATCTGACAACTCCTCTGAAAGGTGAAATCTTCAGGAATACTCGGTCTCCTGCCTCAAATACCAATGGTCTGCGTCGAACATTGGCATATTTGGCCTGTCTATCTTGAGCTGTCTTCATTCTCTTCTGAATCAGCTTTACCTTTTCTGTCATCTCTCTGATCATATCAGGTCCAGTCTCAGGAACTTCAGAGATATCATCCCAATACAGAGGGGATCTGCACTTCTTACCGTACAACGCTTCAAATGGTGCCATCTCAATACTCGTCTGATAGCTGTTGTTGTACGAGAATTCACAAAGTGGCAATGCATCTTGCCAACTAGTGCTAAAATCAAGCACTACGGCTCTCAGCATATCTTCCAATGTCTGGATAGTCCGCTCTGACTGTCCGTCAGTCTGTGGATGATATGCGGTACTCAGATGTAACTTCGTACCTAGAGCCTGCTGCAAACTCTGCCAAAAGTGCGAAGTGAACCGAGGATCACGGTCTGATACAATCGACTTCGGCACTCCATGCAATCTGACCACTTCTCTGACATAGATTTCAGCCATCTGGTCATACCTGTATGTCATCTGATACGGAATAAAGCATGCTAATTTGGTCAATCGGTCAATCACGACACAAATCGCATCACAACCTCGAGAGGATCGTGGTAACTGCGTCACAAAATCCATGGAAATGTGATCTCATTTCCATTCAGGAATAGACAAGCTGTGCAGTAGACCTCCTGGTTTCTTTCTTTCTGCTTTTACATGTTGGCAATTCAGACACTTTGACACAAACTCTGTGACATCAGATTTCATCTGTTTCCACCAAAACTGTGTCTTCAAATCATTGTACATCTTTCTGCCACCAGGATGAATGCTAAAACGACTGCGGTGTGCTTCTGTCAATATCTGTTGTCTCAATTCTGAAACATTCGGCACAACAATACGATTATTCACGTACAGTACATCATCACGTACCTGATACTCTGACTGATGATCTGCTCTGACCATCTCAATCGATTTCTGTACTTTCTGATCAACTTTCTGAGCCTCTTTAATTTTCAAAATCAGCTCTGGTTCAGCTCGAATTGCATATAATCTCAAAGGCTGACAATCTGTTTCAAATACTAATCCAGACAAACAGCAATCTTCTATCAAACTTGAAACACCTATAGTCGATAAGGACAAAGAACATACCTTTCGACTTAGGGCATCGGCTGCTGCATTCGATTTTCCTGGGTAGTATTTGATTTCACAATCAAAATCTTTAAGCAAATCAAGCCATCTTCGCTGTCTCATATTCAACTCAGACTGTGAAAACATATATTTCAGACTTTTATGATCAGAATAAATCTCAAATTTCTCACCGTAGAGGTAGTGTCGCCATATCTTAAATGCGAATACAATGGCCGCCAATTCAAGATCATGAATTGGGTAGCGAGTTTCATGTGGCTTCAACTGTCTCGAAGCATAGGCAATGACATGGCCTCGCTGCATCAAAACACAACCCAAACCTCTGTGAGAAGCGTCACAATATACAACAAATCCACCGGTACCTGAGGGGATAGTCAGTATCGGTGCACTGGTCAATCTTTTCTTCAATTCCAGAAAACTGGACTCACAGTCTTCTGACCACACAAACAGAGCATTCTTATGAGTTAACTGAGTAATCGGTTTGGCAATGCTCGAGAAATCTTTAATAAACCGACGGTAATATCCTGCCAAACCCTTAAAACTGCGTATCTCTGGCACAGATGTCGGTCTAGGCCAACTGCTTACGGCCTCAACCTTGCTAGGATCCACAGAAATCCCATCTCCAGATATAATGTGACCCAGAAATACTACCTGTCTCAACCAAAACTCACATTTCGACAGTTTAGCATATAATTTCTCAGCTCTCAGAATTTTCAACACAGTTCTCAAATGTTCTGCATGGTCAATCATATTATTTGAATATATCAGAATATCATCAATGAAATAATCACGAAATGATCGAGATACTTCTGAAACACACGGTTCATCAGACCCATAAAAACAGCTGGAGCATTCGTCAAACCAAACGGCATGACAATAAACTCATAATGTCCATACCTGGTTATGAGCGCTGTCTTCGAGATATCAGAATCTCTGACTCTCAAGTGATGGTATCCAGACCTCAGATCGATCTTGGAATAAACAGAAGAACCCTGCAACTGATCAAATAAATCATCAATACGAGGCAAAGGATATTTATTTTTTACTGTAGCCTTGTTCAGTTGTCGATAGTCAATGCAAAGTCTCATAGAACCGTCTTTCTTCCTCACAAATAATACTGGAGCACCCCAAGGAGAAACACTCGGTCTGATGTAACCCTTGGCCAGTAAGTCCTCCAACTGTTCTTTCAACTCAATCGGTGCCATTCTGTACGGAGCTTTGGAAATCGGAACTGTACCTGGCATCAACTCAATGCTGAAGTCTACCTCTCGAATCGGAGGCAAACCAAGTATTTCATCTGGGAAGACATCAGCAAACTCGCAAATCACTGGCAAATCCGCCAATGATGGACTCGATTTATTAAATCAACTGAATAGACAAGGAATCCATCCGCTCTTTTCTGCAATAATTGAGTCATATTCATAGCAGATATCAAAAGAATTCGGGCTCGAGAACCCTTACCGTAAAATTTCCTTTCCTCAGCTATCTCAGGTCTGAATCGTACAATCTTGTGGAAACAATCAACTGTAGCTCTGTACTTGGTCAGCATATCAATACCGATAATACAGTCAAAATCAGACAACCCAAGTACAATACAGTCTAGCTCAATCTCATGTCCGTTATACTGTAGCACACAAGATCTAACCGAAGTCACGAATATCAAACCTTTCCCCAAAGGAGAAGAAACAGATACTACAGTAGATAGGGACTCAACAGGCAATGCATGCATCAATGCAAATCTCTCAGAAATAAATGTATGCGATACAGCAGTATCAATAAATACATATGCAGGATGACCAGAAATAAAACAGTTACCTGCAACAACGTCATCAGGTGCGTCCTGTGCCTGCTCCTCAGTCAAAGCAAACACCCTGGCCTGCTGTCTAGGAGGCTGGCTCACTGTCTGGCTTCCTCCTGGCCGCTGTTGTGACTGGGTAGATAGCGCTGGCTGGAAAGAATGAACAGCTGAGCGTCGTCTCCCTGTCTGAGCCACTGATCCAGATGACTCTGCTCCCTGGGATCCCTGAGAACCTCTCTGGAGACATACTCTAGCAAAATGTCCCTGCTGTTCGCAAATACGGCAACTGCCAAACACTCCTCGGCACTGCTCTGTGGAATGTCTCCCTCCACACGTTCTGCAATAAGGTCCTGTATAACTTTGGCTCTGACCAGTCTGTCTCGAGCCACTGGAACTGGAAGAACTGCTGCCAGACTTCTTAAACTGTCTTCCTCTGGCTTTCAAATAGTCCTTCTTTCCACCACTGCTGCTACCACTCTCAAATCTGGGAGGGGGTTGCTGTGGTCTCGGTGCTGGGGCAACATATGAAGCTCCTCTCTGTCTCATCAGACCAGCTTCTGCTCCCTTTGCTCTGTTCAGGGCGTCAGCAAAGTTGTTTGGTCGCCCAGTGTTCACCAATGTAAATATCTCCGGATTCAAGCCATTGATGAACTGATCAGCCACCGCTTCTTCATTCTCGGCCACATGTGGAGCAAATCTCAGTAGTGTAGAGAATTTAGACACATATTCCTCAATGTTCAACTGCCCTTGTCTCAGATTCGCAAACTCAGCACCTTTATCCTTTCTGTATGACACAGGGAAGAATCTCTGATAGAATTCGGTTTTGAAGACATTCCAGGTAATAGGCGTACCTCGTTGCTCCAAGGCCCTCTTGGTCGTAATCCACCAGTTCTTGGCAACATCATGCAACTGGTGTCCTATCAGTTTCACTCTCCGCTCATCAGTGTAGTCCAAAGAGTCAAACAGCATCTCAATGTCATCTAACCAACTCTCGCAATCAACTGAAGTCTCAGTACCCTTCAGAGTCGGTGGATGGAACGACTGAAATCTCTTCAGCAAGGTTTCCATTGGTGTTGCTGTCACATCCATCGGATTTGCAGAGGTACTGCCCTGTTCTGGGATTCTTCGAGGAGGCATACCTGATTATCACAAGGGTTAGAAATCACATAATAAATATGTCTCAGTCCCTTTCTGATCATCTTACCTCTGATCAAGAATCGGTTCTGATCCATTTCAAGAATACATATCACCATATCAAAATCAGATAATTCAGGTAAACATGTATTAAGGCAAAAAATCATGCTAGCAATCAAAAACAGGAAAGAAAACACATTCTACCCCGCTCACTAGCTCCAATCTCAATCTAAAGGATCTATCGCTCTGATACCAACTGTTGTGGGGACCCGGACGCTAATCATCTTCTTAATCGTCATTGGGATAATTGGATCAATGTAATTAATATGGGTCTACAATTTTTTTTTTTTTATATAGTGCGAAACGTAATGGAATCAATCTAATTATACATATCAGTATAATAGTACAAGTCTTGTACAACAAACATCAAACTCAAACTAAGGTGTAACAACTAAATGTCAAGTGTTCCAAACCCTATATACATCAAAGTCCGAAGTCTCCACTCTAATCACGATCTCTCTCATCTTCTTCCTGACCCCGATCCTGTCCCACCTGTTGCCATGCACACATAAAAACACGACAACAGCCGGATAATTCCGGTGAGAAATACATCCCAGTATAAATCAACAAAACATGCAATCATATAATCGATATAAAAGCATGAAACAAATATCAATCACATGTATTAAATCTGAAAACATAAATCGATATAAAACTGTAAATAACTCGTGACTCTACAGCTCAGACGAGACTCATTCCTAGTCTAGGGATCCCGGTTTCCAGACGTTGGCATACTATATCGAATCTCAGTAATAGAAGTAAATCCACTCCTAATCAAACATCGATATAAACCAAACATCAAGTGTCTTGACCTATCCGTCAAAGACTTTGGCACCTCCGCCAATAACTCCTCTGTGACAATGTGCAATGGGCCAGTGACTACTCTATCACCGTCTGGCACCTCTGTCACAAGACCAATCGTCTAATCACGCTTTCTATAAATCAATAGAACAAGCATATCAATTCAAATCAATGCATATAATAACAATAAGTATGTGGTTTAGGGAAACTCAAGTGATATCTAAGTCGAGTCATTCTCCCGGGTTCGACATTGACTTATACCTTTCGTTCGTAGTCTCGGTCTGAAGAAATATCAATTCTGAATTCAAGACTGTCTCTGTAAATTTGAAAGGACATATTGAGAATAATAATATCAACATTCCAGTCCCAATTCAATACTGATTCTGATCAATCTAAATTTAATTCAAATCAACGGTATAACGGCACTATCTCGTATACCCGTCAATACAATATCAACAGATATCAATTACAAATCATAACCCATATCCAATACCATCTGTAATAAATCCATTATCCAAATCTATTCAATTTCACTCAATATAATCTGAAAAATCATAACAATTCCAAATTCAACTTGTTTTTCGATCGGACTTCGATTCTACGATATCTAACATATCCAGAACACCATATAATGATCAAACAATAATTCCCCCAATATCATAATTTCAAATGATAACAGAACTCAATAAAACTTACTTCTAGTTGTAGCTGTTGACAAGAGGAGTACAGAAATGTATTCGGATTGAAAGTCGGATAACCGAATCTCGTAAAATCACCAATCTATTGTACGAAAGATTTTGACAAATCTCTGTAGCTTTTCCTCGGTTCTTGCTGAGATACAATGAAGGCAATGAATCTTATATATCTCCAGCAAACATGGCAAAGACAAGTGTCATATTCAATTTCCATAATGGCATTTTGGCCCCTGAAGTCTTAACTATTTGCAATTTGGTCCTCAATAACTCTTTTTAATTCCATTTCAATCCTAATTAATTACAAAAACTATGGAATCTAATTCAACATTTCAAAATTCGTAAATTAAATAATCTCGGATTAAAGTGATATAATCTCGGGTCTTACAATTCTCCTTAAGCTTTCTCAATTATTTCTTTTTTAAATTGTGGTGTTGGGTGCCGTTTATTTGGTGGGGTTTGGGAGATAAAATTCTGATTTGAGGCGTGTGGTAGTGGAAAGGGTTTGGGGTGTTTAACATTTTAAATACTAATCAAATCTCTAAGCAAGGCTTTGGGCCAATTAGGTAGATAAATAGGCCCAATATTGCTTGATTAGACTTTAATTAAAAATATAAAAATAGTTTTGTTAAAATAAGATTGTGAATTTATTAGTCGGGTTGTCAAGAAGTTTGTATTTTTGTTGAAAAACCAAGACCGATAAAATTTACGTTCTGCGTATAAAATCACCTCAAAACCCTTTATTTTCAAAAATAAGAAAAACCATCAACCATATTTTAAATAAATAATTATTTAATAAAATCATTTTCTATTTTTCAGCCTTCAGTCTCCGTTCCTCGATCGCAACTCGAATAACCTTTAAAAATACATTTTAATGCAACCATGTAGAAAAATATATTTTTGAACATGCAAATATGCACAACAAAATTAATTAATGCAATTAAAAAATTTAATTAAAATACAGAAGAATTTAATAATGGCATGCATATGGTTCGCGTGAACCTTTAAATTTTCGGGGTGTTACAGAAACATAATCAACAGCGACAAAAATGTACGTATATCCAAAAGATAATGGATATGGACCCATAAATATATCTCCTAACTATCGAATATTTCAATAATTATGATTGAATTTAAAGGCATTATGTTTCGTTTTGAAATTGATCCCATCTTCTGACAGTTTTCATAAATTTTGCAAAATAAATGAGTATCTTTGAATAAAGAAGGTCAATAAAATCCACATCGTAAGATTTTTGTAGCTGTTTTATTGGATGAAAAATGCCCATCACATGCTTCAGAATGACAAAATTTAATAACATTACTTACTTCATTGTCGGGTATGCATCGTCGAAAAATTTGGTCAGGACAGTACTTAAACAAGTAAGGATCATCCCAATAAAATTTTTTAACTTCTATCAAGTATTTATTCTTATCCTGTGAATTCTAATGAGAAGGCATTTTATTTGTCATAATAAAATTTACAATGTTAGCAAACCAGTGCATAATAGTAGCATAAAACAACTGATTATTTGGAAAATTTTCATTTATTGGTATTTAATTATGAGATGATTCAGTCATTATTCTAGATAAATGATCGGTTACAACATTTTCTTTTCCTTTTTTATCTTTAATTATAATAATAAATTCTTTTAACAATAAAATCCACCGTATTAATCTTGGCTTAGCATCTTGTTTATTTGATAAATATTTTACGACAGAATGATCAGTGTAAAGAATAGTAGTAGAACAAATTAAATAAGATCAAAACTTATCTAATGCAAATACTACTGAAAGTAATTCTTTTTCAGTAGTTGAATAATTTATTTGGGCACTATTTAAGGTTCTACTAGCATCATTGACAAGGCCCGTATTTCGTATTTATAATTTTGCGGAATTATTAAAAATTTTCTAAATAAATAAATAACTTACTCAATTTATAAAATAAACATGTAAATAATTTTAACTTTAAAATAACAGCGGAAGTCAACATAATATCTCAAACAACAATTTAAACATAATCCAACATGTAAAATCGAGTTTGAATAATAAAAGGTGCATAAATTAAATCATGAGGTCCTCGGGTTTACTACTGCTGCCACAAGATCGCTCACTGGTCTACGCCCTCCGTCTCGACTTCATCAGTACCTACAACAATCAAGTCTAGTGAGTCTAAAGACTCAACATGTATATATCGTGAATAACAAGTAAATATATCATAAAATCGCATGCAACGTAAAAATATAGTATCGTAAAGCGCATGATGAAAATCGTATCATGAATAATTATAACTACGTGCATATCTGAAAATCATACGTAAAAGCTTTGCTCAATAGAGCTCTGTCATGTCATATCATAATTTTCTGGTAGAGATAAGGTTTCTAAGCAAGTGGCCCATAACATAACGTAAGCGCCTGATCAGACTAAACCACAGTATACTGGGCGGTAGAGATCAATCACAGCCCTTGGACTGGATGTCCGTACCCATACATAATCATAACCGGTCGTAAGTCACTGGGTGGAGAGGTCCTCGGTTGCGCCTACTTACTTCCAAACCAATAAGCATAAGGTGGCCACAAGACATATAACATATATCTCAAAAATAAACATTTTATATTTTTATGCACGTAATATAATTAAAACTTTATTTTTACCGGATGAGTTGGATCGCTCCCAAGCTTGCTGCGACTTAATTCTAATATGTGACACATGCAAATAATTTTAACTTAACAAAAACTTAACAACTAACCCAAAAACGAGACGATTAGGATCAATAATCTAAATTTTCAATCATGGCTTCGTACCAAATCGAACCAACATTAAACCGACGTTTATCCATGATTAAAAATACCCCAAACATACTGAAAAATATGCATAAGAACTCTAAAAGATGAAAATAGGTGAATGGAATCCAAAAACATAAAACACTCTTTCGAGAGTCATTTTGGCACCTTTCACCGTAAATTCTCGTACGACCTCTAAACTCAACCAAATCACAAACAGCCAAAAACATGACCTTCTTAACTCATTGGGGTACTGTCCAGTCCAAGGCCATGGGCTAAAAGCCATCCAAGAACTCACACAAGCCTTCTGAATCGGACTCACAGCTGCTGTCAAAGAATGAAATTGCAGCGGCAGCTATGTTGCTGTTTCGGGGTGAAACTATGAAACAAATGGAAGTGGGCTTGAACCACCAACCAGGGACACTTACCAACATCCTAATGCATGGCTTGGACCATGGCTAAGGCCTAAAAACCAACCACAAACCGAGCCAACACCTAGGACAATGCAGGGTACTAGCCGAGAGTGCAACCTGCAGTGTCGTGTGATGTATGGACTTGTTTTACTGTCTTGGATCGTTCCAATGGCCATTTGATCAACCATGGCTCAATCTAGACATGATGGAGTGTTGTATGAACCATGGCTATGGGCTAGAAGCCAACCAAAATCCATCCAAACACATGGAACCCGAAACTCATCACCCATACCAGAAAATGAACCATGGGACATGTGTGTGTTTTGTTTTAAAAATTCGATGGGACCATGAACCAAGCTTTGAAAGAAAACCTTGGTCACGCCCTAGACATGATAAGGAAGGGTTCTAACCATGGCTATAGTCCCTAGGACAGCCATGACTCGAACTCCCATCCCAAACAACCAATTGACAGAATTTTTGACAAAAATCTGCACTTAATGGAATTGTTGCTGTCCATTATTTGTGCTGAGTGTATGGTCTGAAACAAATGGACTAACAACACTCTAACACCCTCTGAAGCATGCCTATATGAAGCCTTGACAACCTGGGACCGAAGCAACTACCTGGATTCAGCAAAACTCAGCAACCGAAATGAAAAAAAACAGTATGGCCGAGAGGCCTGTACAGAAACTTTCTTAAAACACTTACTTGCTGTCAAATTTCGATTTTACCTCATGAATCCTGAACATATAATGTTTAAAAATATTTATAGGACTTGATTGAAGAGCAAAGAAACAATATATGCATGCCTGAAATTTGTTTTGAAGAAAAACAAATCAAAACGACAATACGACGCGATGGAACCGAGTTGGATATCTTTTCTTGTTTCCTGCTGTGATTTTTCACGATTTTTGCAGCTGGTTTCTTCTTGATATTTCGGTCATAGGAATGGGGGAAATTTTATGTAATGGAGGTGGTGGTTACAAGAGGTGTTAAAGGTGCCATAATATGCATTAAGGTGGGAGGTTACAAGTCAATAGGTTGAATGGAATTTGAATGGCACTTAAATTATTTCCTCATGCTTGCTGCCGATTCTTTTATTTGTTTCTTGTTGCACGTTCTAGCTAATTTCCTAGGCTAGTGGTTTGAGGAGGAATGAGGTGGATTATAGTGTTTAAATTTATTAATTAGTGAATTAAAATGATCAAATGAATGAATACACCATGAAGTCTCATTATAGGTGCTTTGAAAGGAAAAGTTACTACACCTTTGAATTGTATTTACCAAATTCCAACTTATTTTGAATGGTATTTTATGGTTTACATTTGCATTTTAATTGTTTAGGATTTTAAACCTTCATTATGTATGTTTTAATGCATTAATAAATTAATTTAGTTTCAAATCTTGCTTAGAATTTTATATGGCATGCTTGACCTCAATTTAAGTATTTAAATGTTATGTTTAATTTCTTGAATATATTATACCTAGATTAATTCATCCTCAATTATTTATTTAATTTAAGTTTTAATTAAATATATACCTAAAGAACTTATTTAATTTCTTATCTCTAGTTAATTTAATAAATCATATAACATTCTATTCCTTTAAATTAAATTATTCCTTGACTTAAATTAAATTTAGGAATATCTTTCTTATTATTAGTCTTATTATTAATCTTATCTCCAATCTCCAAACTCCGGTCCGACTTCGCGTATTTATCTTGAAAATATAAAACTAAACATCTTCTTTTAAAATAAATAAAACACTTCATATTTTCATAAAAATTCATTTTAATTAAATAATAGAAATTATGCATGACTTATACGTAATCTGATTTTCGGTTCTACAA
>NW_027358371.1:9280-16491 GCF_012295235.1 Primulina huaijiensis | reverse complement strand
ATTTTTATATTTTTTAAGTAATTTAATTAAATCTTCTTCTTGATTTGGTAGAAGAGTGGAAGAAGTTACAATAGAAAATGTTTTATTTTCACCAAGAAATACATATTTCAATTCGAATGGTAAAACTTTTAATTCAAGTTTTGTATTATCATCTTCTTTAAAATTATTTTCAGACTCAAAACTTTTTATTGAAAAAACTTCAGACTGTTGATTTAAATTTTCTTCTTGTATATTTTCTTCCACAATTGTTTCAATTTCATTATCATATTCATTTTCATTAATACTTGGTTGTTTACATAAATTGAATACATTAAGTTCTAGAGTCATATTTCCAAAAGACAATTTCATTATTCCTTTTCGACAATTAATTAAAGCGTTTGAAGTTCCTAAAAATAGTCGTCCCAATATTACTGAAATTTCATTATGTACTTCTATTGGTTGTGTATCCAAAACAATAAAATTTACACGATATATGAATTTGTCAACTTGAACCAACACATCTTCTACAATACCTCTAGGTATTTTGATTGACCTATCCGCCAGTAAGAGAGTAACAGAAGTGGATTTTAATTCCCCTAAATTAAGTTTTTCATAAACTGAATAAGGAAGTAAATTCACACTTGCTCCCAAGTCTAACAAAGCTTTTTTAATTTTATTTTCTCCAATAATACATGAAATTGTTGGACAACCAGGATCTTTATATTTTAAACTAGAATTATTTTGAAGAATAGAACTTACTTGTAACGTACAGTAATTTTTTTATTTTTTATTTTTTTTTACTACTTCAAAATTTGCGGAAAAATTTAAGATTTTCTTAAACATAAAATCTATAAGGTCGTCACTCATCATTCATCATATTAATATTTGAAATCAACATCACCAAATCAATTTTTCAACAACATACTTGTTTCAATTGTCTTACATCCAACATAAAAGCAGAGTATTTTAAACTTTTCATAAAAACATAAACTTAGTGGTCCTCGGGTTTAGCCTTCCGCTCAGTCCAAGCCTGCCCCTTGGTCGCCACCTCCTGTCTCTTCCTCGACATACTCACCTGCATCGATCAAGTCTAGTGAGTCTAAAGACTCAACACGTATAAACTGGAGATAGCAAGTACTACATAATAAAACAACATAAAATTTCAAAATATAAAATACATACTTGAAAGTTGAACCTACTTCATAAACTTGAACTTACATACATACATAATTAGACGTGCCATCAACTTAAACTTTTCATAAACATACTTGCATACTTGAACATACATAACTTCAAATTTTTTTTTTTGTAAAGGATGTTTCAAAGCAAGTGACCCATAACATAATAAATGCCTGATCAGACAAACCACAGTACTAGGCTGACAGAAACGTATCCACTGCCACATACATAAGATCCCCGTTCATAATTTAACGGGCTGGTTGGTTCCCGTTCATAATTTAACGCTTTCCAACCTCGATCTAACCAGTTCATAATTTAACGGGTGGATTGGTCCCCGTTCATAATTTAACGCTTTCCAATCCTAAACATAATTTGGTCACAAGACATTTAGCATACCTCAAAAACTTAAAATATTTTCTTTGCACGTCATACATACTTACTGGGTGTCGAGGGATTCGTTGGACTTTGACTGGGGCCGTTGCTGCAACATACTACATGAAATTTCATAATTACCTTGCATAACTTAGACGTAAATATCATGCTTACTCTCAAGCTCAATAATTTCTTAGGATATTCTATAATTTCCAATAACACGACTTTGATAAATCCTTGCACTAAACCATAACATCAAACCTCAAAATCATAAATAAATTTTCCTAAAATACGTGAGTACATGGACCCCGACCCCGGGTCCATGTACAGGTCCGTCTAGGTACTGCCAAGTAATACTCAAAAGGAATAGGAGGCACGGACCCCGTGCCTAGGTCCGTAAGGGGTCTGTGTTGGCTCGCAAAAATGGCTACTCGAAGGAAACAAAGGCACGGACCCCGTGGAGAGGTCCGTGTCCGGGTCCGTGTACCTGCGGTGGCATGAAACTTACGAAAATTCTGAATGTGATATGCTTAACTCCCTCGACTCGACTGCACAGACCAAGAATCAACACCACGAGCTCATCTTAGGCTACTAATTCAATGACCCAAGCCTAAACAATTGTCCCAAAACAACCAAAATCACAATCAACCCAACAAACCCGTGAACGAGACTTTTTGACAACAAACGGTTCTATACGACATTCAATCTCCCAAGCGCCTAACGACAAGAAACGAAGCTTCATTATACATCCCAACATCATAAATAATATACCTATATGCAGCAACGATCACCCGTCGATCCCCAACGAGGCCTGCAACATAAAACTTCAAGAACACAATTTTTGTAAAAGTTGCAGTTTGAGCAGTCCCACGAAAAACTCCATAACTCACTCAATTCTAATCCAAAAATCTCGAATTTTATATCAAATCGAAGGCATTAAAAAGTTCTACATTTTTGTTCTTGAAAGTTTTCTCAAAATATGAACCGAAATTTCGCAGTTTTTATCAGAACAATAAAAACGAAAATTGTAGATCTAAAAATCGTTTCAAAAGCTGTTCCAACGTATTTGCTCAAACTTCTACACATCATACACATGATTTTAAGCATAAATAACAACACACGCATAATATGACATGATCGATACAGAAAAGAGAGATTATACGTGCCTTTGACGATTAAATAATACCGAAACGACGACACTGAAGCGGAGACGGAGCGAGAGACGATCCGGGACGAAGGTGGCTCGATTTTCTTGAAATAAACTCAACAAAATATTGCTGGAAATTTCAGAGGAAAGGAACGATTGCTGAAGAAGAAGTTGGAGAGGAGAGAAATGATATAGAGGTTGATGGAGGAGAGTTTAAAGAGAAATTCTCTTCTCTCCTTAGTCAAATAATATAATAAAACATGTGTGTTTTGTTTATAATGAAGGGGTGTGTGTATACGTGTATGAGTGTGTGTGAAAAGGTGTTGGAATAATTGAATATTTTAATATGTGTGTGTGGTGTGTAATAAACCACTTAATTAGTAATTATAAAGTGTTTTTAAATAAATAAATCATGCTAATAAAAATGTTAACAAATCAACAAATTAATAAAATTCTAATCCCATAATAAATTTACTAAAATCCCCTAATTGATAAACTTTAAAAGTTTAAAAATCCTAAAATGACTTAATATTTAAATTAGGCTTTAAAAATATTAAAAATTCATAAATTATTTAAAATGTCTCAAACCTAACTTAAAATAAAATACCACAATTAAAGTCACTAAAAATCATCCCGGTCTCCTTTCCTCGATCCCGCCTCGAATAATCGTCTGAAACATAAAACTCAAGAAAACATTTTAACGTAGATCAATTAAACATAAATATTAAAATAATGAAATTTCATAAATTAAATAAATGCATAGATTTTACGTATACTGATTTTTGGGCTTTACAGTTTCTCCCCCACTTATAAAAATTTCGTCCTCGAAATTAAGTCTTACCGAACAACTCCGGGTAGCGAAGTCTCATGTCTGTTTCAGCTTCCCAAGTGTCCTCCTCCACTGATTGATTCAGTCACTGGACTTTGACTAGCTTAGTCATCTTGTTCCGAAGCCTACGCTCTTGCCTGTCTAAGATTTGAATCGGTCTTTCCTCATAAGACAGATCTGGAGTCAACTGCAATGGCTCATGGCTCAGAACATGCGAAGGATTAGCTAGATACTTCCTCAACATAGAAACGTGGAACACATTGTGCACTCCGGACAAATTCGGCGGTAAGGCAACACGATAAGCTAGAGTTCCAACTCTGTCAAGAATTTCGAACGGTCCAATAAATCTCGGACTAAGCTTGCCCCGCTTCCCAAATCTCATAACACCCTTCATAGGTGCTATTTTGACGAATACATGATCACCTACGGCAAACTCAAGATCCCTTCTTCTCTTGTCAGCATAACTCTTTTGACGGCTCTGGGCGGTCTTCATTCTGTCACGAATCTTGACTACCACATCTGCAGTCTGCTGAACTATCTCTGGACCAAGTTCTGATCTCTCACCGACTTCATCCCAATGAATCGGTGATCTGCACTTTCTTCCATATAGTGCTTCATAAGGAGCCATACCTATAGAGGATTGAAAACTGTTGTTGTAGGTAAACTCCACTAGAGGTAACTTCGACTCCCAAGTCCCCTGAAAATCAATCATACAGGCTCTCAGCAAATCCTCCAAAATCTGTATCACGCGCTCAGACTGACCATCTGTCTGCGGGTGAAACGCTGTACTGAAAAGCAACTTCGTCCCCATGGCTGCATGTAAGCTCTTCCAGAAAGACGATGTGAACCTCGGGTCCCTGTCGGACACAATCGAAACTGGAATCCCGTGCAAACGGACTATATCCCGGATATAAAGCTCTGCATACTGAGTCATGGAGAAAGTCGTTTTCACCGGTAATAAATGTGCTGACTTAGTGAGTCGGTCCACAATAACCCAAATGGCATTAAAACCCCTAACTGATCTTGGCAACCCAACGACAAAATCCATAGTGATATTCTCCCATTTCCACTCTGGAATAGGGAGTGGCTTAAGCATTCCTGCTGGCCTCTGATGCTCTGCCTTCACTTGTTGACAAGTGAGGCATTCTGACACAAATCTGCAGATGTCTCGCTTCATCCCTGGCCACCAATACAAAATCTGTAGGTCTTTGTACATCTTGGTACCTCCTGGATGAATAGAATACGGAGATGCATGTGCCTCTGACAAAATATCATGTCTAATTGAATCAACACTAGGCACCCACATTCTATCTCTGTATCTCACAATACCATCGAACACTGAATAGAGTACACTGCCCTTGGCTTCATCTTTCAGCCTCCATTTCAATAACTGCTCATCTGAAGGCTGACCTGCTCGAATACGGTCTAACAAGGAAGATTGGACCGTCAGATTAGACAGCGTAGGAGCTCTGCCCTCGCGATAAACTTCCAAGTCAAACCTTTGAATCTCAGACTGAATAGATCTCTGCACTGACAGCTGTGCTAAGATTGCTACCTTTCTACTCAAAGCATCTGCCACAACATTAGCTTTCCCTGGATGATAGCTAATTTCACAATCATAATCTTTTACTAACTCCAACCACCGTCTTTGTCTCATGTTAAGTTCTTTTTGCGTGAAGAAATACTTTAGACTCTTGTGATCAGTGAATATCTGGCATCTCTCGCCGTACAAATACTGTCTCCAAATCTTCAAAGCAAAGACCACGGCAGCTAACTCGAGATCATGAGTCGGATAATTCTTTTCATGCACTTTTGACTGTCTGGAAGCATAAGCTATAACCCGACCATTCTGCATCAATACTGCGCCCAAACCGAGCTTAGAAGCATCGGTGTACAACACAAAATTATCTTGTCCTGCTGGCATGGCTAACACTGGCGCTGTGATAAGAGCTTGTTTCAAGGTATCAAAGCTCTTCTGACATTCTTCACTCCATATGAATTTGACATTCTTCTTGGTCAATGAGGTGAGTGGCACTGCTATCGAAGAAAATCCCTGAATAAACTTTCTGTAGTAGCCTGCTAAGCCTAGGAAACTGCGGATCTCTGATGCATTCTTCGGCTCAATCCATTCTTTAACTGTCACCACCTTAGCTGGATCCACCTCAATACCACTGCTAGATATTATATGTCCTAAAAATGCTATTTTCTCCAACCAAATTCACTCTTACTGAATTTTGCATACTACTTGTGTCTCTGCAAAACCTGTAACATTGTTCTCAAATGCTGACTATGCTCCTCATGGCTCTTCGAATATATAAGAATATCGTCAATGAATACTATGACGAACTGATCGAGGAACGGCTAAAATACTCTGTTCATGAGATCCATGAAAATAGCTGGAGCATTTGTCACTCCAAATGGCATCACTAAGAACTCGTAATGCCCATATCTGGTCCTGAAAGCTGTCTTGTGGACATCTGCATCCTTCACTTTCAGCTGATGATACCCTGATCGAAGATCTATCTTAGAGAACATGGTAGCTCCCTGAAACTGATCAAACAAATCTTCGATTCTAGGCAACGGGTACTTATTCTTGATCGTTACCTTGTTCAGCTCACGGTAATCGATGCACAGTCTCATGCTCCCATCCTTCTTTTTCACAAAGAGCACTGGCGCACCCCACGGTGAGAAACTCGAGCGGATAAATTCCTTGTCTAAAAGTTCCTGAATCTGTTGCTTAAGTTGTAGCATTTCTGCTGGAGCTAATCTGTACGGTGCCTTAGAGATTGGCAATGTGCCTGGCATGAGATCAATGGCAAACTCCACCTCTCTATCTGGTGGAAGGCCTGTGACGTCATCTGGAAAGACGTCTTGGAAGTCCCTGACTACTAGTACGTCTGCTAAAGATGGAGTGAGTACTTCAAGTGCAGATGCCATGCTGGCTAAGAAAGCCTGACAACCCTCGGAAATCAGTCTCCTCGCCTGCATGCAGGAGATCATGCGAGGAAAACTCCTCCATCTGGATGGCTCAAATAAAAACTGCTCCATTCCCAACGGTCTAATCAGTACTGATCTTTTCTGAAAATCAATCAGAACTCTGTTCTTAGTAAGCCAGTCCATTCCCAAAATAATATCGAACTCTGGCATTGGTAGCAGAATCAAATCTGCATACACTAAATGGCCATGCAATTCTAGATCGATATCTCTGACTACTCTAGTAGCTAACAGCTCTTCCCCTGATGGGACTGTCACTGAATAATTCACGTCGAGGCCGATGGTCTTGATATCCAAGTGACTAGCAAACGTCTCTGAGATGAATGAATGGGTGGCTCCTGAGTCTATCAAGGCCTGTGTAGCTATTCTCTTAATGAAAATATTTCCTGAGAGACGTAAGCACCACACGAAACTTATATCACAGAATTACTAACAGTAACCCAAAGCAAAATAGGACTCAATATCCCAAGTCACACAAGATAATACTAGCACACTAATAATCCCAAATAAAAATTTCCACATGCAAGTCAAAATAATACTGAGTTTAGGTAGAAAAGTTTACCAGTCAGTAGTGTAGTGTCTGGGTTCGCCTCCTGAGCATGCATGGCGAATACCCTACCCTGAGTTGGCTGCTTCCACTGTGGGCATTCTTTCAACATGTGGTCAGTAGCTCCACATTTAAAACATTTACCTGACCCATACAAGCATTGC